>NW_020312051.1:0-138579 GCF_002999335.1 Cyclospora cayetanensis | reverse complement strand
GCGTCCTTATTACAAGGCCCGCGTCCTTATTACAAGGCCCGCGTCCTTATTACAAGGCCCGCGTCCTTATTACAAGGCCCGCGTCCTTATTACAAGGCCCGCGTCCTTATTACAAGGCCCGCGTCCTACAAACTGCAGCTCAGCCTAGCCACGACTGTTCGGCTCCGAGGCCATCCCCTCGCCACACAAAGTGAAATGTAGCCAGCCCCTCTCTCCCTGCCGCTCTCTTACTTGTGAGAATAACGAAATCAGTTTCTGGAGGTAGCAGGAAGTGGAGAGTGCGCTTGTTCGCGGCAGTGAGGTACGCCACTCTGGCGCTTTGCGGGTGACCCCGTATGTACACTGCAATGTCACCTATTGTCTCAACCTGCATGTCTTTCTTGCAGACAAAGGAAGCGCTAGACGCCACCACAGGGCAAGTCCTGTAAAAGTGTTCGGCCATAAGAGGAGGTGTCTGGTGAGTAGCCGCGGCGGAAGTGGCTGCGGCCGTGGGGGAAGAAAGGGCCTGCTTGAGGGGAAGCGTGTCTTCATCAGGCAGTGACTGGAGGAAGTAGATGTCTGTCATGTCCGTCTCTCCATTGATTACGGAGAGGAGACACGCCGTGCCCGTTGTGTAAAAGACCCATTCAACGCGTAGGGGCACTTTGTACTTGGCAGAGATCAGTTCTGCCAAGTGACGCAAATAGTCAGGGAGGAACCCTGACAGAGACCAGACACAAGCCACAGCGCACCAAAGGAGAAACACACCTCGCTGCAGCGTTTAGCATGACCCCCTTTTCACCAGGCACTGCAAAGACTGGCCGCAGTCCGCGCACTGAGCACTAGCGAGTAGGCAACTCCTACTCATGGTTCGTTGCCAGGAGTCCATACACCGGAAGCGCCGCTCGCACCTGAAATCTGCGGCTTGCTGTAATCCCCTTCATGCCCCCAGTTGTATCCGCGTGCAGCTCTGCTTGCTCCGAGTTTGTCCTCGTCCTTCGAGGGGGGCGGCCCGTAGGAGGCTACCCTAAGCGACTGACGGTTGAGCACCTTGAGGAGAAGATCGGAGGGATGCAGATCCGAAAGTTCAGGCCAGAAGGAAGGGCCTGAAGGCCCCGTGTACGGAGGGCATGCCAGCAGTGGCACATAAGGCACTGTCTTGTAACGTTGCATCAACACGTTCGGCACAAAGTGCTCGCCTGCGCACACCCAGTTCGCACGCGAGAAACAGCAGTGAGCGCAGTCCAATGCATGGACCCTACGGCTTCTGCCTTCGTGTTCTAATAAGTCCACGACTGACTGTGCGCTTGCAGAATCGCGGCGTTAATGGCGTCTCTCAGGCCGGTAGTACATGGGAGGCCCTCTGCGTTCGCGGCGCTGGCCTCGTTCTGCCTCTTTAGGTACACCTGAGACTCCGTCGTAGAGGCAGAAGCGACTAAAAATGCTGCACCAGAGAGAGCAAGGAGAGTCTGAAGGGCCACAGCAAGACTGCACCTGGAGCTGCGGCCCTTCTGTCCTCTCAGGATGCCCCCCATGATGAACGGAAGCAATGCGTTGAACTCCGCACACTGCGGAGTTGCAGCTTGTTTGTTCGCTGGAAGCCGCGCACGCAGTCCGATTCACGAATCTGCCTCAGGATTCTGCGCCGAAATGGAGGCTTGCAAACGCAGGGAACGTGCAGAAACTGAGGGGAAGCACCCTGTATTTACACGCAAGAGGAAGAAGGGTGATGAACCATCACGGTCAAAGCCTCACAAAAAAGAGGAAGAGGCAGAAGGACAGGCTCTCAGGCACACGAAGTTGCAGAGAGGAGGCCCTGCTGCTCTCCTGCCCCTTCGCTTCAAGAAAGTCATGTAGCCGCACAGTCGGCATCAAATAATAAACCACAGTAGCGCTAAATAATGCAGCAGTATGATTCGCGCCTTACCGCTTTGCATCTTGACACCTCGTGCAAGTTCAGCTTTTGCGTTTGCTCTGGCCACTCGGCGTGCCCGGAATGAGGGGGAACTTGAATCACCTGCGAGAACTGCGTGTGGTTGATAGCTCCGTGTCTGCGCAGGAAATAATCGTCGATTTACAGAGCATATTCCTGATTAAGCGTTATTTTGCCATGTCAGCGAACCGTGTATGCCTTCAAATTACCCTATCTCTCCTAGAGCATCTGGCAGACATGTTTGCTTGACGCTCCCCTTCCAGTAGACGTTGCCTTCCTTCTCCAACGGCACTTACAAGTTTTTAACCGTAAATCAGCCGGATCTTGGTACATAAAACGCGTTTGAAGCTGTACATCTGACAGTCTGGACTTGTGGCTTAACGCTACTCTTGCAGCATCGACTCCAGAGGAAGGCACTCAGGGATAGGCCTATTTAATTTTCAAGAGCGCACAGCGGGGGGCTTTGAATGCTGTCTACTGCTGCGTTCTTGACAAAGCTTGGAGTGCTTCTCAGTGAGGACACAAATTAGTAGATGCTCTTTGTTTGAGTAAGCAAATCCGATAGGCTACATCCACAACACCTCTTCACTGTTATGGGGGCGGAAATTGCCATCTTAGTAAAGTTTTGTGCACGGTGTGCGTGCTAGCTTGTTTCATGTCTAGGAAGCTTCTATATGCGGTGTTCTACCGGGAAGGGAAGACCGGGAGTAATGCCTGGTGGCTTCCACCTAGGCATGCAGTGCCAAGCTGTGTTTTCCCCAATCAGTGCTTGCCGGATGACCCCTGTCTAGTCAGTGACGACAGAAACCTTGGCGTTCTAGCTAATGGTGCTCTAGGCCGGATAACCGAAGCTTGATGATGCGAAACAGCAGGGTATCCTCGCCTTCACGGGGGCCACTTGGGGATGAAGTAACCAAAGCTATTTTACAAGATTCAGTTTTAACAAGTGGCGTAATTGACAATTGAGTGCTATCAAGAACATATTTTGCTGCTGGAGCGCCATTCACAGAGTTCTCTGCAGCTCACGGCGAGCTGCATACAGCTTATAGTCGGTAGGGTTGAGGAGGCCAGGGGACACCGGCCTACAACACGTGAAGGGGTCCACTGATTTTAGAACGAAAACGTCAAGATTACTTCATCAAAAAGGCCAAAGGCCCTATAAATGATTCTTTTATTTTCCAATTTCAGATATCCCCAAAGTCACGATCCGCATTCCATGTCTGACAACCCATTGATTCGTTTTCCCTGAGGTGCAGTTATTATCCAATCCAGCTTTTGGCTCATCAGAGTAGGCTCATAAGCCTTGATTGTGCGTGCCTGTGTAACGCAATGTGTGGAGCCTTCGCCCTAAGGTGGAGGTCTCCCATGCCACCTAGCTTAAGTTTCACTGCACAGAATATAGGTAGTTTTGAAGTCTTTTCCAGAAGAGCTCCCCACCTTTCCATACCCCGGCCCCTTGAAAATCCCACATGAGGGAACAGGAGCAGCCAGGATGTTTGTCTCTGCACTCTTTAAGGAGTCTGATTGCTCACAGCTAGCTGCACATGGCACCAACAGTGCACATCGCTTATTGAGCTCCCGCTACTCTGCAGTAAACCAGATAAACGGAGAGAAACGAAATAGCTCATCTTTTAGTTTTTCTATCCTAGGTACAACTAGTGCAGTGCAAAGAGCCAGAGTGTAGCTGAGCATTCTGCATTTGGGGTCTTCTCACAATCCTAATAAGTGTTGAAAGCCGCTGAAGGCATTGGGCTATAAGGAATGTACGAGGTATCCACATGACCGCTCCCTTCACCCGCTGCATTGTTACAAGCCTCCTAAAAATGCTGTGTGGACTAAGTTTCATCGAGGCTCATGTTCAAACTGATGCTCAGAATATGTCGAGTTTAGTAGCGAGTATCCAATCTAGGTAAACCTGCCTCCCCCAGGCATTTGCCTACTTCCTTCCCACACCCAGCGACCTTCTCCGTCTTTGTCTTACCGCGGTGCCTCTTAAAGATTCTCTCTGGCCACATCGTGATGCGAAGCTTAGTGTTTTACTGGCAAAAAGTACCGTGTGAAAGGGAGCTTCCTTAAGGAGGGTCTTGCGGGGGTTTGTACGAATAACGGAGGCGCTCTCATATGAAGCTGTCAGGTGAGCACCAGAAGGTGTGAAGCAGGCTAGGCTACAGAGCAGGACCTTTCACCACAGTATATATGGCCTATCAAGATATAGGAAAGAGTTACCTACTTGGCTGGTATGTTCGTGTTTCTTACCTGCTGCAGACTGGCGTTAGCTCTATTCAACAAGATGCGGTTGTACGCACCAGCACTAACTGTTAGATACAACTAGCATTCAACGTCCTAAGTGCTTAAAGAGTCAGCAGCGATCACTCTCAACGCCTAATTTCTTCGTCGGAACCCTGAGGGGCGCGGACAGGGGAAGGCAGGAGACCTTTTGAGAAGTACTGCATATCCTTCAGCGAATTTGTACTGTGTCTGGAGTTTGTTGCCTTCCTGCAGAAATCTTAGATGTAGCGGTACGTGGAGCATATCCGCGAGGATATGCTCCACGTGTGAGAACGAGTGCATTTTTCTTTTGCGCCCGTCTGGTTGGCGTCTGTCACCACATTTTCAGGTGAATCTATGAAGTCTGCTGACCCAGAACGCGGCGTAGAAAGCGATGATGGTCCCAACCAGAAGGCCAGTCGCAACGTCCCCTAGGTGATGGTATGAGTCATAAATTCTTGAAAAGGCAATAAAGAAGCAAAGTAGGAGGAGCGCGCCCTGTATAAAAGGCCTGAGAGCGGTGGCCACATCCCACAGCCACTCAGCCCCTTTGTTGGCGTGCAGCATCCGCCGAAAAGGCCGGCTGCCAGCAGCCCCTGGGGGTCCCCCTATACGGCACTGCAGGTATATCAAGGTGTATACCATGGCGAAGCTAGAGTTGCTGCTGTGGGCAGAAAAAAAGCTGAGACGGGCTTCCCGTATGGCTTCCGAATCTGTCCCTAGGCAATCGTATTTTTCTACAAGGATGGGCCCCGTGCTGTCACTGCAGGTAAGAGCCTCCCAGTTCGGTTGGCATACAGCTAGGAAGTGAGGTCTCAGTCTCCCTATGGAGAGCTTCGCTACGTTGGCCACACTGAAGCTGAGAATGAGACCGAATACAAAGCCTCCAAAAGTCGTGTAGGCATCGAGGAGGAACTTGGGGAGGGAGCAGCACTGCAAGGGTACCAAGCTGAGCCCGCTTTTATCAGCTACAAAGGCGTACAACAGCTCTACAACGACAAAGAGTATGGACGGAATCCCCACGACCAAGATAGTCGCCAAAGTTGAGGGGACCGTCTCTGCCCTCAATGGATAACGAATACTGGTGTCGCTGCAGAAGAACCCGAGAACTGGGGGCTCAGCCAGGAAGCCCCACAGCATGAAGGCTCCCAGCAACACGGTGCAGCAGAGGTGGATAGAAACGCGAATGGTCGCGCTACGAGGGGACAGGTACAGAAATCCGTCGTCTGCCACGAGGGAATGACACGGAATACTCTGAACCTGGAAGTTCCTCATGATCTCAAGCCGCGCACTCCTTTCTTGCTGGCGGTGACTGCGTCGCTCCTTTTGCCGCTTCCTCACTCTGTGTCCCTTTGCTCCCACAGTGGTGGTACAAAGGTGTGCCAGCCTGTACTAATGTCTCCAAAACGAGTCGCGCAGCTATCAGTAGCTCTCTACACTGCTCCGCTGCCAACAGGGCTCAATTTCTGGTCAGAGGCCCCTAGAGGCTTGAAGCGGCAGACTGTTAAGCAGGGACACCCCGGAAACACGAGGACGCAGGCGGGCTCCTGTCTCTTATTCACCCCAGTGCCCCCAAATTAGAAGCCTTAGACACCCGTAACCGAATTTGGTGTCGTTTGAGCGGCCGCTACTAGGGATTTTCTTATCGGGTTGCTCCTGCCAGTGCTGTGAAGAGGCGCTGGCGGCTGCATTAGTAGCACGTTTGTCGCTGCGCTTACCCCTATAAATACTTCGAGAAGCGACTTTCCCATGTAACAAATTCTTCCAGACAGAATTTACGATTAGGCTATGGCAATTGTTCGGATGGACTCCCCCCTGTCGCGCTCGTCATAGACACACGAGAGAGTCCCTCTTGCTTTTTCGTGATCCAAGGTACACCGCATGCTGGGTACGGCACATAAAATATGAAAGTATGGCGAAGGACAGGAAATGACGGCGTGGGGGCCTGTGCCTGGCGTTGTGCTTGGGAGAGGGATTTCAGTAGGGTCACTCACGCGGGTGATGCAACCATTGGAAGAACCGTAAGCTCAACCCAGGAAATAAGTTGTTCATTCGCACGCTCCATTATAACGAAGCAAACATAAAACAATTTCTCCTCTCGCACCATATTCCTGCTGAAGAAGACAGGCAAGGACTTTAGGAGGGCCGAATTTTCGAGGAGGTAGCAACAGAAAATTCACCCATCACCGGTATGACGCAGCCCCAAACAGATCCCACGCTGAAGGACTCATTCACGATACATTTTCAGCTAGAGGTGGAATCTGCGTGTCCAATCGGCGCACTGGAGTGAAATTTACATGTAGTGACTCCGCAATTTGAGGTCCGCTTCCCTAGGTTCCCTGCTGCGTGCAGCTCGAAAGCGAGGGGGAGCAATGATCCCAGTAACGGACACCTTTGGGTGGCCCCATATGCAGCTTCCTCGGTGGCTGATGAGGGGGGAAGCCGCTTAATTGCTTGCTATTGTATGTTGCACTCGTCAGCAGAGGAAGAAATCACACGCTAAAGGAACAGGCATTTTTTCGGACCGTTAGAATGGCAATTGGTACCTAAATGCGAAGGTTGGCGTCAGCCTGCGTGTATATGTAATGGATACATACATGCATATATGTACATGCACTTTACCCGTAATCACAGGTAAAGCAGCCTATTTATGTGTAACTTGCACATTTTATAGTGTAGCGGGCTGAGCTACACTAGGGTGGCCTTTTTTACACTACTGATGTTCTATTTAGGATTGGAAAAGAGTTGAATACCGTTTGCACCTCTTTTTGGTCGCATAGTGGCGCAGTAGATCGCAAAACAGTGCGATGTGCGTGCGCCAGATAGGCAGCTAGCTCTGACTGATCACAGTGTTTGACGGGCGAGCAACGCGCATTGCCTAAGCCCCGCAACCTTCTTCGGGACCTTTCGGGCATGGGAATGTAAATATATTTCAGAAGAGCACTGAAGAACTTTCTGTTGTGTTTCAAAGAGTCTGAAGTTAAGGGTCCAGCTACAGTGACCTCAAATGAACGCTCAGATATAGCTGGCAGATTTTGCTCCATGCACACGTGCATGCATATACGAATACAAAGCAGACGCGCAACTCTAGGGGTATCAAACAAAGTCTCTTCGGGTATCCGAGTGGTAAACAGGAAAGCTGGGGAAGGGGTATCTCAAGGCTGTGCCTCCGACGAACGGTGCACTACTAGTCGGCAGGGAGAGCCGGAGGCAAAAGACAAAGGGAAGGCGCAGAAGGCGAGTGACACATATGTCAACGTTCTCAATGCAATTACAGTAGAAAACGCGTGCCGCTATACAGGCGTCCAAAGAAAGCGATATCTTAGGCAGCAGTTCTTTCTGTACGGCTGCCCGCCAAGGCGTTCTTGGAGGGTTCTCCGCCAAAGACTACAGGGACCTTAGAAACCAGGATGGTTGATTGATTCTGTGTGCACAGAGACCTAGAGGCTGTTCTCTCTATCTAGACAAGGACCATGCGATGTTGGGCGTATCTTTCCGCTACAAATTTCGTGTTTCCTTGGCCCCCTGCCCATATCGTGCAGAAACGCCAGCATGGGTAGGAACTACTGCATCAATGCTCTCCCTCCCTTCTGCCTGCACAAAAATTAATGCCCGAAGGCTAGAAATCCGTGTGCATCTATGTGACCGCTTCTCTGGCGCGACCACCTCATCTGCACCCACGCCTCAAGCACTCCAAGGTCGCTTGAAAGCGGGTATTCATATGCTTCCCTTACAGTACACTTTGTTTGCAAAGGCAAACCACCAATAGAGGTACAGAGAGAGATCTAGGTGCCAAAGCTGTAGCGAATGCCGAGAGGCGCAGAAAAGGATGCGAACTGGCAAGAAAGGCAGAAAAGAGAAAGAAAAGCAGCCAGGGAGGGGTAAGGGGTATGCGCAGCCAGCTAAAGCGCGTTTGACCGGCTTTCTCCCTTATTACGGACCATCCAAGCCCCCTACTGGTTTCTGCTGCAGCGCAGCACATGCTGCTACGAGCGCGGCAACAGCAGCATCACCCCTAGTACCAACACGAGCCTGCTGCTGGGCATCGTCTTGGTGCAGTGGACGTCCACTGTGTTTACTGAGCACTTGCACGGCCTACTGCGAAGAGAAGAGCATATTAACGCCCTGAGGAAGGTATGTAACATTCTTGGATTTGGCAAGCGTGTCTGCGATCTCCCTTGCGGCATCCAAGCGGCGAACCTCAATGAGGCCTCCCCCGTGTTCCTTTATAGCCTTGGAAATAAGGGAGGCTGCCTCCGCCTCTCCCTCTGCCTTGACGACTGCTGCTTTCTTCTCCTGCTCCGTCATGGCAACCACGAACTTGATCCTCTCGCTCTCCTGCTGCGCAACTTGCTTCTCCTCAATGGCTCGTGCAAACTCCTTGCCGTAGCTTAAGTGCGTCTGCAGCACATGCACAGCAGAGGGAGCACAGCAGAGCAAGGCTTTACAAGCGGAATCGGAGTCGGTAGGCCCTCATGCCATGGAATCATACGGAAACGGGAGATATGCATAAGCGCAGAGAACGAGGCTTCGCCGTGAATCTGAGGCAGCCTCTGCAACAGTCAAACGCTGAAAAAACTGCGCATCTGCGACGTGCACGCAAGGGAAGGTAGACCGACAAACACACTCGGCAAAAATACACACATATATACAGATATATATAGATATATGTTCAGGTATAAGAGCACAAGCTGCAGTGCCTGTCTTTGAAGCAACAATAGCGGTCGTCTGAGGCGGGGAAGGGCCTGCACTCGACCAGTTCTACTTGCGATTTTTTCGCAGAGCTTACAATGGCGACATCGTCGAGTTCGATATCAAAGTGCTTTGCCCTTTGCGTAATGTTCTCTCGGATATCCTGGGAGACTCGGTCCCTCTGTGTGAGTAAGCTCTCTGCATCGTATCGAGCTACAACTGCCTTGAGCACTTCGTTGCCGATGGAAGGCAGCACGCGCTCTGCATAGTCTGGCCCCAACGTCTGGTGCAACACCGGGAGGCGAGCCTCATTGGGTCGGTACAGCAGGCGGAGCGAGAGAGACACCATCTGCAGATCGCGCGTGCCTGTAGTAGTGGTAATCACCTTAGGCTGCGTCCTGATGTCGTAGAGATGCGGCACTTGCAGCCAGGGCAGGAAAAAGTGCAAGCCCTCCCCAATTGGACGGGGTGAAACGCCGCCGAACCGGTTGAACATGATGCACCGCTGGCCGCCATCCACTGCAGGAAATTCCAGAACACACACGAAGTGCCGCAGAGAAAGCTGCATGCAATGGCTCCGCCGAGCACGAGCCATGGCTGGTGTACCGAGAGAGATGTGTCTGTTTCAAGCGTGGGTTGTTGCGGCGGCCATAGATTGGTGCTAGGAGTCTCTGCACCTGCATTTATCGAGCTCATAATGAAGCCCTCTACCCATTCCCCCTCAGGAAGACTCTTTGGCCTCGCGCGCGTGCAGTGCAACTTTTGTGCCCTTCTTACCCCCCGACCCTTGAAGCCCCTTCCCCGCCCCCAAAATCCGGTGTATGGCTACGTGCAGCTACTAGCGATTGGGGAGGCGGGGCGTGTGGCGGAAGAAGGAGCAGCGAATACGTCACTGAGCTTCGAGTGGAGCCTCCCATCGCGCGTGCAAAATCCCCCAGGCTACACCAGGGGCCCCTGTCCACCCCCCCGCCGCCACTGCCACGCAGCTCCCTTTGAGAAAATGCGCACTCGTGAGACACCCCGTGCGCCTCACCATCATAGAGGCACGACTTGACAACAAGGCCTGTAGCCCCAACAGCAACGCCGACGCGCCCGAGCGCAGTGAGCAGCCGTTCACTCATTTTGGCGAACTTCTGTTTCCAGCGAGCTAGAATTTGTCCACAGAATTTTGGTGAAGAAGGAGAAACGGCGATTCCGAGCAGGCAAAACTGAAGCCGCAGTGGGGTGTTGCGGGCGGCATGCGGGCGCCAACAGCCCCAAAAAATGAACACGATGAATTGCCAGTATGAGCTTGGGAGACAAATTTCAAATAATTAATGACGGTACACTATTTCTGTAGCGATCAACGGATTGGGCCGTTTCACGTACGTGGCAATGCGTTAGATTTCTCTGTACACCGCATGGCGGTTCTTGAATTTTGCACCTGTATCTTCCTTAGTAGAAGTTCTTGAAAACTGCTACCGCCTCCATTAACCGGGCTGATGAATCAGAGAAGGCGGAGAAGGGAGGGGCAAAGCAGTTCAAGAGCCTTACAAAGCGCACATGCCGCAAGTTACGCCAAGGGGCCCTTGCCAACTTCGCACACTACCGAGAACGCTAAAGAGGCAGCTGGTCCGCTCCACCACCTTCCTGCATCTGCTCTTAAGGCAAGCGTGCATGTGAATTTACGTGTATCCAATCAAAATTGTTATCTGCTCAGCTCGAGAGGGAATAGTATCGAGGGCAACTACGATAGCAGAGTCTCGGCAAAAGCCATCACTCTGCTACCCCAAACAGGAGTGCTCTCGTGGCACTGTTAACCCAGAACGAAGCACGCAGGGTGTGTGTAGCCCTTAAGGGAAGGACCCGTCCAGGTTTGTGCGAATGCGCTTTCAGCGTTGCAAATTTCTCCATTGCTTACTTCGAGGCTCCGCTTAATGTTCCCGTGGGGATACACCTGGTTTCAGACTACAAACAAATGTAGTACAAGGTTTTTAAATGTTCTGCAAAAAAGCTCCCCCCTTTCTCTCCCCCTGGCCCTCAGGGCTCCGACATAAGGCGAAGCAGCGCACAGGCTGCGCTCTGGTGACCCCAGTACTTGGCATTCAAACTGGTTGCACATAGCATCTAGCGCATATGCGCACACATTGCATCTTGTTGTATCGAGCTAACGCTAGTTTGCAATGACGAAGACATATGAGCAAGCAAACCAAATAGGAGTTCAATAGTTAAATGCTTTGTTCAATACTAGCACTGTGGTGGGAAAAGTTTAAAAGCAGCTGAGGGCGCTGCATCTTCCCTCTCCCCTCCCTGCCGCCCATTCCAGAGACAAATACCCGGGCGTTCCTTTTCTGTAGGCTGGCATAAACTACATCAAGGCTAGCAGAAGAAGAAGCGTCTTTGCATCATCGCAACTCTCAAGGCGGGTAGATACACGAAAGCCAGGGCACATTAGCAAAGCAACTCTGTGCAACAAGCTATAAAGTGAACTCGAAGAGGAGAAGGCACACACACTCGCCAATAACGGACCAAGGACCAAAGCAACACGATTCTCGGCGGCACGATGGCTCTGTGTCGTCAACGTGTTGGAATGTGTGGGCCTCCCATAAGCAAACTATGCAAATACATTCGCACTACACACTGGTTTTGCAGTGCATGCAAATAGTGCCACTGCACACAGCGAAGTCGGTTCCAAAGCCCCTAGCGAGTCCCGTAACTGCTTTTCTGTCAGCCACTATGGACGACAGTCCTCAGCTCTGTTCTCTTGGACTCCACCGGGTCCTCGGTGCAGTAATCCTAGTATCCAAAACTTTCACGTCCCCGTGTGTATCATCCACCCCTGCCTACGTCACTTGTCTGCGCGGTGTGTCCGCTGATAATAAAAACGGGAAATTTAGAAACTTTCATGTAAAAAATATACATAATTCTGCGGCACTCCGAACTTTTAGCCAAATCAGTAGAGTATGCAAAACATCGCTTCGTGAGAGAATGGCGAATGGTAGTACTCATCTGGCCGTAACTCCTCCGTCTCGTCACTCTCTGGTGCACCTCCCATGGCCTGCCGATCGACCAGGACCAAATTGCCAGGCTCGAAAGTCATAGCCAACCCATGCGTATTCGTATCCTGTGCTTATATCTTTTGTCCTTTGCGCACACATTCGCGTGCAATAGCCACATGTTCTCTAAGTTTCTCTGCTACTAAGATGGCTGCTGACGTCCGACCACCAAGCCGAGGCCCAACTCTGAAAGAGGCTCCTGATTGCACACCAGGGATGCAGGAGTGCAACGAGTAGATGAGTGTTTGTTGTGTGATGTGGGCAATATAGCACAAGGAACAAAAATCAAGCTATGCGATAGGACTTGTGAGAGCATAGAGTCGCACAGACTGCAAAAGGGTGCGGTTGATCTGCTGTGTGGCCCCATCGATCTCAAGGTGGTTCGCAGTGGTTATGCTGTGGTTCATGTAGATAGACGCCATTTAGGCACACACAACGCCCTAACAAACTTCGGATGCCCATCCCTAGGGACGCCTAAGAATTAGTGGGGCTACAGAGAGGAGTTAAGAATTTCCGCGGTAATCGACGAGCAGCGACAGAACTAGAGCAGGGGATGAAATGGTGAGGCAGGCGACAACGGTGTGGACACCATCCTGACCCTTGATGTCCAGCAGTCCCACAAGAGAGCTCACAGTCAGATCGGTTGAAATTCTTCAGGAGCAAGACGAATTTGCAAATGGTCGGGCTTAAGAGAATTGTGTGGTTCTCGCTGGTGACAATCTGGCCATGAGAGTCCAAACTCCTCTGCCAAAAAACGCATCCCCAGGCTCTAGAAAAAGCCATCAGCGCTTTTTTTGAGGTGCATCTAGCCATGGTTCAAAAGTATTTAAGCATATGCTTCGCGCACAAATGGCAATGGGAGCACAGTCGGAATGTGCAGGCGTTGAGTTCCCTGCTTTCTTTACATCAGAGCTGGGCATCCGCAACTTAATAGTGCTTAATCCTTCTGCCATTCTGGATCCTGGCAATTGTAGCGTGCATGGGTGTCAAAAGCACAATACTCCAGCAACTTCGATAGAAGCATGGATTACCAGATTGACTTTATATTGAACTCCACGCTGGACATAACCAAAGCGGTCGCCACCGCACTCTCCGAACGCCCCAGCGATGCCTTATTGTTGCAATGCAGCAACTATTAAATGTGAAGGAGGCTCTCCATCTAGCAAGCAACCCTAAACTCTAAAATGCTTTTACACATTTCGTAAGGTGCGTAAAAGACTGATGATCGGTCTGGCAGCGAATTGCTGCCTGCATATAGAGTGTCAGTATGTTTTCACACCATCATAAAGAGCTCCTTTTTCCGCATTGAATAGGGCTGCTCTCATTCATCGGAGTAAGGAAAATAACAAGGAGTCATTTGGCGTTTTGGAGAACCTGCAGCCTATTGGGAGATAATAACACTCACCCTTACGTCACTTCCCTCTGCTGTCAGGAAGAAATAACGCCTCTAATCGGGCGAAGCAAGTACCATAGGAATTGTAAAGCAGGCAACGAGCGTCCTTGTTACTACAGAAGCCTCCTCTGTCCAGGCCATAGACTGCATTTCTTAAGTAAAAGTATCGGTAGCAAGATACGAGCCCACAGAACTTCGCAGCTCTCATGCGGGTGCGTACAGGTAAACGGCACGCCTTGATTGCTTTAGTTGCTCATGCCTGTAGCCGATACACGCTCCTATGCACACAGCTGTTCTCATGAAAACGAGCACTACGTGCCTATAGATACCACAGATTGTCCCACAACAGTTGAAGCACCTACTGGAGGCACCCTTTAACGTGTTGGCTGAACACTAGGACGTCGTCTATGCTGACAGCCAGGCACCTGTCCTTGATAAGCTAACACAATTTCAGCTAGACTGTGCGTAGCTGCCTGCAGCTTTTAAGCAGTCCGACTAGTCACAACGAGTTGCAGAGCACATCTACCGCAGCACACGCACACACATTGCGTCTTGTTGTATCCAGCTAACGCTACTCGGGCATAAATAATATATACGAGCAGAAATATCAATCAGTGAATGCTTTTCTAACTTTTGGTTGAATGTAAGATGTGCGGTAGAAAGTGGGGAAGTTCAGCCTAGCCCCCTCTACACACAGCTGGGTTGCCAGTATGTTTTTCCCTGCTCAGTCAACTTTCGCCCATGCACACAAGACTAGTTAGGGCTATTTAGAGGATCTCCCATTAGTAAGACAAAAAGCGAACATGAGAGCATACACGGAACCCTTCCCGTATCTCGCTTTACTGTAGGTTCCCTGACTCTGTCGTTACCCCCTCCCCTTGGCATTTGTGCTTCTTTCCGTCTAAAACGTGTGGCCTTTCTTCCTTTCAGAATAAGACGCGGCGGCCTTCCAAATCAATTGTAAAAGAATACGAGGTCCAAGAGACAAGAAGTAGAATACGCGGGAGGATACAAGGGGTGGAACGAAAAGACAGGACAGGCCTCTTCCTTCCTCCCACAGCTTTCCTCCTAATGTTCCCTTAGCCTCTGCATGCTTCACCTTCCCTTTGCTTCCCATGCTTTCTCCCGGGCGTTCTGCCTTCGGGGAGTCAGACGCTAGCAGAAGCACTGTGGGGGTTCCAGTTCCAGTCTGGTCCGCAGGGCAGCCCTTATTGAAAGCCAAAGCCATTTAGTGACCCTTTAACAACACTCCCACAGACGCTTCGTGGCGCATCCCTTTACTTGAATATATATACATATGGATATTGAGGGAAACCGCATACACACACATGCATGCACCTTCCTCTGTGCGTATATTAAGAAGCTACCGAGGTACATGAATGTGTGCGAATGTGCACCGGACGTCCATATTTGCATGTGCCCCCGCATCGAAGCTGGAACCACACCCCTACACCCTTTTGGCATGCACGGTCGCCTGGACAGAGACGTCTCCATGCATATGTATGGAGAGACAGGTGTAACTACACACACACACTGGCACATATGACATATAGGTAGAGATATATTATCTACACGTACACACAACTTGATATATAGAGAATCATGAATGTATCTGCATCTCCATATATATACCCCCGTACGGCGCCTAGCTTGGCGTCAAAGGGGCGCATACATCAGAGGTGCCTCGATGCGTACATCGAAGGAACCCCCACGTTGCGTCTAGCGGCTTTACTTGCATCTTCTGTGATGCGTCTGCGCCAGAAGTCTCCAGTAATCGTTATCGTACGAGGTGAGCAGCTCTGTCCCCTTCCGAATATCCTTCAGAGCCACTATGACAACGCGCTGCGCTGCCCTATAACGATCGAACATCACCTTAAACCGCACGCACACCCCTGGGCCCTCCCCCCCACCGGGGCGCCATCTTCCATCATTAACGAAGGCTCCTCCTCCCGAGAGAGGAAAGGGCGTGTGGAAGCCTAGGAGGTACAGGTGTTGCATTTGCACATTGATGACGTGCGACGCACAGCGCATGTGCCGCAGCAGGAGCGCAGTGCCTCTGTCGATCAGCACTCCACTGTACTCACAGATCACGGATAACCGAGGCAAATCTCGGCAGCAATACACGCCTAGCCCTGAACCACGGCCTAAGGAAGAGGGACCTACCAGCAAACCTTGCGATATTCGAGCCAAGGCGACATGATGACGCGGAGGCGAGAGGGGGGAGGGGGGCAGTGCTCCTGCGAAGAGGGGTGCCTCTGGTGAAGAGACAGCCTCCTTCGGAGGGGTGAGGGGTTCGCTAGAGAGGGTTTCTTTAGCGAAGCCTTCTTGAGCCGTTGGTGGCGTTTTTACTGCAGCAACCGCCTCTGCGACACTCACAGGGGGGGGCAGACACCCCGTCGAGCAGGCACACCCGACCACGCTGCTCTTCACGTTCGCTCCCGCTGCTGCTACAGCTGTCGAGGCGGGCTTGCGGGGGTTGTGGTGCGCCTCCGCTTCTCGCTTGTAATTGCAGTCTGCTGGCAGTAAGCCGGCAAGCTTGGCTTCCGCTGCCGCCCCTGCTGCCTCGGCGTCTTTCAAGCCAGTGCACGCAACGACTCTCGACAGCCTGCGGACCCTCGAAGGCGGCGGAGTGTGCTGCTCGCGATGTTGTTCGACGCCTCCCAGAGTTGCAGCTGCAGCAGCAGCTGCTGCAGCTGCTGCTGCCGTCGCAATGTCGCGAACGGCGGAGACGCTCCCGCACGGAGCAGCCGTCGTGGCAGCTGGCGCGCAGTTTCCTGCGACAGAATTTCCACGTCTGCCCCTCCGTCTACGGGGCGGTGCCTCGGGAGTTTCTACCATCGGGAGAGCGCCTGAGGAGGGGCTGTTGTTGCACATGAACGTGTCGCTCACGCGTTCTTCGGCGGCTGCTGCTGCGTCTCCTGTTCGTCCCGAAACTTCCGTCACAACGGAAGCACCACAACACAGGGGTGGGGAGTCCGTTACGCATCCCCCACAGGCAGTGCGAGCCTCCCTCGAGTCTGGATTGCAAGCCTGAGCGGCTGTCGTTTCTTCCTCCGTCACCGACACAGCACCCGCATCTGCAACACTCCCCCATGAGGCCACCCCCCCAAAAGCACCCCCCCCTGCCTTGGCAGCCGCAACAGCCGCTACAGTCGGTGTGGCTCCCTCCAATGCTGCTGCTGCTGCTGCTGCTGCTGCTGCTGTGTCTGAGCCGTGCATGCCTCCTCCGCCTGCCTGAGCCGTCTGTGCAGCGGGGGGAGAAGGGCACGTAAAGCCTTCGAAAGCCGCCTCCACGCGCGCAGAGGAGACACCGAAACACCCCAGCCCCCTCCGTCTGCGCGCCGCAAAGCGACGCCGCTTCGCGGGGGGAGGAGGCCAGGGCTGCGCATGCAATGCGTAGATGGAAGGCAGCAGCGGCAGCAGCAACGACGGCACCACAGGGAGCTCCCCTGCAGCCTCCGACGGCTCCCACCAGCTGCCACTCTCCGCTGATGCAGCAGCAGCGGCAGTTGCGCGCGCACGCCATCCCGGATCCTCGCAACGTCGCCAGACTTCGATACGAGGGCTCTGTCGATCCTGCAGCGGCTCTCCCCCCGTGGCAGCGTCCGCATGCAAGACGCGGCGCCGCTTCGGCATTCCATCCGAAAGAATTCCGGCGCCGCGCTTCGAAACACGCGGAGAGGCACCTGCTCCGAGGAGACCCCCCCTCTCGTGGGCGCCGTGCTGCTCTTCTCGCAGCTCCTTCTCAGGCTGCTCAGGAGTCAAAGATGCCTTTTCCTTCGCGCTCCCTAAGGCAGACGGGTGTCTCTGCTGAGCAACGTCTCCGCAGCAGCGGAGTCGCGAAGCGCAAAGACATCCGCCCCCCATGGGCGGGGAGGGATGGCTACAGAGGACGCAGCAGACTTGCTCCGGCAGCGTCGCAGCAGAGGAGCCGCGCAAGGCGCTGTGATCTGGCACGGTTTCTGTGTTTCTTTCCTTTCTTCTCGCGAGACGCTTGGCCTCCTTCAGCGAGCGCCGTCGACTCGCTCTTTGGAGAGCCTCCTCGCCTCGCAGCAGCCCTCCTGCGAGCGGCGACGCTGCTCGCTCCTTGCGTCTGCAGCCCCTCTTCTTCTCCAGCCTTAGATGCGGGCTCTCGACAGCTGCAGCAAGCTGCTGCGGTGTTGCTGCTGCTGCTGCTGGCGTCGTGGGCCCCCCCCCGTGCGGCGCGGCGTTCACAGCAGCGTCCCCAGCTGCTCCGCCAGCAGACTGCAGCAGGGAGGGGCAGGAAGAGACGCCAGGATCCTTTGCCGCTGCTTCTTTCGGAGACAAGGAGGCTTGCCAACGGAGATGCGAGACGAGGCTCTTGCCTCTGCTGCAGGACCCTTGCCGCACCAACGAAAAGAAGCCACCCCGCAACCGCTTCGGATCTGCAAGGAGCCAGCGAGCGAGGATGCTCTCGGGAGTTGCGGCGTGGGGGGGGCGCCGACGAGGGTCGATATCGTTCCCCTCGCTGGCGGCAGCTAGCTGAGAAGCTAGCTGCTTCTGCAGGAGGCGCAGGAGGCGCTTGCGAGGAGAGGAGAGAAAGGCTAGGGAGCACCGCTCTGGACGCAAAGCCCACCGAGACTCTGTGAAAGACGAACTCTCCGGCTCCTGCGAAGTGGCAGCAGGAGGCTCTCCCTCTTGCTGTTCAAGCTCTGCAGCAGCCACCAGACCCAACATTCTACACGCGGCGGAGTTCCCCAAAAGGAGGGGTTTGTCTACGGGAAGCATGCAGTCCAACAGTCAGTCTGCCCGCTTTCCTATGCACGCGCTCGCAGGCGGGCTTTTTCCCTTGTCTTCCCGACCTGCAACCCCTCCCCAGCCGACCGTCGAACCGCCACGCCTCTGCAAGAAGTGCGGGCTGTGTTAGGGGAGACGCGAAGGAAATTTCCACCGACAGAGAGTCCTTCGCGAGTTTCACGGCTCCGCGGTGTCTCAGGTTCCCCCTTTCCGCAGGCGCCAGTTGCATCCAGCCTCCCGCCAAATACATCCCCTCGTTTGGTGCAGCCGAGCATGCGGCCCCTGGCAGAGTTCTCGCGCGCCAAAAAGCGTCCCCAAGCTCCAACGCAAGAAACACAGAGCGCCGTAAAGCGGGAACACCACACACGGGAGTGTCAGGTGCTGGCTGCTGCCGCCCCCCTTCGGCGGCGTTCAAGGGATGTAGGTCGGGCCCTGCGTTCCCCAGGCAACGAGCAAGTTTTTCTGCTTGTTAGCTGGCAGGAGGCAGACAAAGACCATGGGGGAAACCCGCTTGACAATAGCCACGCGAGGCAGCGCCACCTACCAGTGTCCCTCCCTAAATCAAGTGTTGCCGCAGCCCCACCCCGCAATTGTGCAACGCGGCTGGGACCACTCGGTTGTTGGTTCAGCGGCAAAGGATTGAACTATAAGCTTGTGTACTTCTCAGAAATTCCGCCCTTCCGACACACTTTGCGTAACACTGGGTCTATCGTGGGGGACGCGTCTGAAAACTCGTCGGGAGGGAACCTTGCAGCCGCGAGGAGCGCAGACGGCCAGGAAGGGGGGAACGGTTCGGTGCTGGACAGAGGCAAGCTCGAGTCTTCCGCACGTGCAACTACATTCCATATGTGAGACGTAAACAAATAAAGCACTCTTGGGTGTTTTGGACCAGTTTTGTAGTCGCAAAAGTTTTGGAAGAGTACTGGAGCATCGGCGCCGCGTGCGACGCATTCAGATTCCGAAAGGGCACTACTGGCAGTTCCTCCTCTCATAGTTAAGTACTATCGCGCACTTAAAAACAGAAATAAGGATGCGTAAAACTCCTTCCGTTTCTGCCCGCTCCTCCGACTATGCCCGGCAGTCCTGATGCTGCCCTTCGTATCTACCAAGCAACGCAGCGACTCAGAGAAGGTATATTCAGGGCTTCAGATTTGTTTGCCTAGGCTAATCTGTAGTTAGCAATGCAACGGAAAACAGACTTGAATATAAGACATGCCTGCTGGCTCGTCTTCAAATGTACTCATGAGATTCGGCGATTGCCTCTTGTGTATCGGCAGCAGTGGTCGACATGCGTCAATCCGTTTGCATACTTTTATCGTGGAAGCGTTGGAGAGCTGCAGAGACGAACTTGCCCGGCAGAATGGGGATACTTCTCCTAGTATTTTCCATCATCAGTTTTTCTATGGTACATCTTCCACATTGCACGGGGGAAAGCAGCGGTGCTAATCTGTATGAATCGGAGGGGTCCCACCTCCAGGCGTCCACCATGGACCGACAGAATTCAACCTTTCTGGCCAACCTAATGAGCTCCCCACCAAATATTGCACTCAAGGTGCAGCCTGCGAAGGTGCTTCGGTTCAGCAAGTCGCAGCTCAACAGCCTTTTGATGGACTTGCGTCATGAAATAAAAACACAAGTACGCGGGCTCTTTTTGCCATTTCTGAACGGCTCATGAACCGTCTTGTCATGCCAATACTGATTCCAAAGGTTGCAAATCTAGAAGGTAAGAGAGGAAGATGTCAACGGAATCAGCACGGTGGTTGACTGGACAAGCATCTTAAATGCGCAGCCGAGATGGCTGAGGAGGAGCGCAAGCGCCAGAAGGCAGCATCAACTTGGTCATCCCACGGCGCTCCCATTTGGGTCCCCAAAGCAGGTACTATGTTGATCATTATTGCCGTTGCTTGAATGGCGTATTACTGTAGTGCGGTCCCACGTTAGCTCAAGCGGCTTCTGAAGGAGAACCAGGAACTCAAAATCGATTTGTGAGTCTGCGTACGGTTATTCCATGGAAATAAAACGAGTCACTATGCATCTTTCAAAAGCTGCAACTTGGTGGAAGCGAGGAACCCCGTTTTATTGCATTGCACAGTCCGCTGCAGACAACAAACCGGTGGATTTCCGAAGATTCATCTAAGCGATCGGCAAAAGCGAATCAGCCGGAAGAGGTAGGCCTTTTTGAATCGTATCTACTTGATCTTGCTTGATGTCGGCATTCAAAATGGGACCTTTTTTTTGAATAGGCAATGGGCAACAGTGTGGAAAACAGCAAGAGTACCAGTTACGATGTTAAAGAGGGTAGGATAACTTCTCCAACATACTTCATGATACGCAGTTTCACTCATGCAACTCTAAAATCAAAGGACCGCTGGACATTAGGAAGTTCGTTGAGTAAAACATGCATCACTTTCTGGAAATAATTCTGAAGAGAAGGCAGAGGCCTCACCGCAAGGAGCAAAAGTTTAGAGGGCTACTGATCTTCATGCTGTCTACGTGCAACAGCACGTAGAGGATGTAAAGTGGCGAACTCTATTGGCATCAGCCTGCAGGGTTCTTTTAGAAGCAGGCTGAATATTATTTGTAGCATTTGCTGTATATGGTTACCAAGCCCTGTCAATAAGAAACAGAATGCAGCATGGTCGAAGTTTTTTTTCGCTTCTTCCCGCCGGAAACGGTTTTGGCTGTCGGTTGGGGCAGGCTAGGATGGCGATTTCTTGTTGCCACTGCAGCACACTTTCCGATAATGCTCTTTGCCTGCGTCTTACTCTCATTTGTATGCATCTCGATCCGATGTACATTCTGGCTATGACTTGGGAGCGGAGCTTTCGCTGAAGTGCTCTTTACCTGCCTTCAGCCTTCTTGTCTTCCTCGCCGGTTGCAGGTGTTGCACTCATGAACCGCGTGGAGATCCTGCCCTTCTGCTCCATCTGTTCATTACATCTCACACTTTTGCTCTTTTCCAAGTTCGGTGCCTCATGGGTCTGGTAGCGCTGGGGCTTTGTGTGGTGCATGAACTGTGTGGTTTCCGGTGGCAAATCCACTTCGTCAGGCGCATGCCCTGTTTCACGTCCTTCTGGTTCATACAAGTGCCTGTGTTTGCGATTTTTTGGTGGTAGCTTCCTCATAGCGCGCCGTTCTCGCTTTTCTGCCTCCAAAAGGGCGAGGTCCCTCCTCCTCCTCTGCCTTCTCACCAGCTGTCTCATTCTCGACAGTCTCTGGACGTGCTCTCGTTGGTGCCGCCGAGTTTTGGCATTGTGTGCAATCTCTCCCACCACAGCGGCCACCAAAATAGCAGCAATAATTGGGATGTAGCTCTTAAAGGAGTGGGCACCAAACTGGGCACCAAATATTTGCGACCCTAGGTGCATTCTTTCAAGGACGCTGGGAGTTCCCGCAAACACCCATAAAATTCAAGCTTTTGCCAAATGTCGGAAAACGAACAATGGCGGAGCAAGGGAGTAGTAGGGGGCATCAGCCGGCCCTTCGTTTGCAACTCTCGGCGTGTGTCTGCCTCCTCGAATCACCAATTCGCTTGTTCAGCCCGAATTTTGAGGAGAGTTGACAGCTTGAAAGTTATGTGAACGCGGATATTGCGTTGAAGTACGGTTTGCGGAGATGGGGTGTTTAGCGGCTCGCCCGTCTACTGTTGAAAGCTCTCAGCTGCTAGATCTTGCCACGCACCTTCGCGGGGGTTCCAGGAGTACACTGAACACAGATCCCATAAATAAAGGCGGGAGGAGGTGAAATCCTTTTATTTGAGGCTTTGATGAGCACAGGCACTCCGTTAGGAGGGGTCAAGGCTGCGAGTCTAATGGTCTCCTGCCGATTGGCAGACACCGTTGCCGAACTGAAGCGTGCAGGGGTACTTGAAACTAGCCTTCCATCCCCATCATATTGCTCTCTATATCATTCTACTTGCTATTTCAAGGTGAGGAGAGCGGTGGAGAATTGGCATATTCTTTCGTGTGTGGGGCCCCGCCGAGACGACACTCCCCTTCAACCCCATAAATGAAGCCTAATGCGCAACTTATTGGCTTTGTTCAAGTTTCGATTTAACAAAAAAAGAAAAGAAATCTTATTTATGTCAGGTGGACCAGAAGGGCGCATTCATATGCTTCCTTCTCCATTGCCCGTGAAAGTGGAGGGGAAGAACAATCTTGGCAGTTGTACACCTTGCCGGCTACTCCCTTCTCTAACATAGCTTCGGCCTAGGGGTGCGCTTAAGAACCGATGCAGTATAGCCTCTACGCAGCGTCATCTGCTGTATCTAAGCCAGTCTGTAGTCTCTTGTCACACTAAAATCATTTTAAATGACTATCCCCACCTCGAGCTGCGCGTCAGCTGCATAAGAGCATAAGCTAGCTCACGTCGTGGTGGATCACCATGCGAAATAGCTGTTGACTGTTTCTGTACCCAGGTTCCTCCGCCCTCCCTCTTCATGATTCCATGGGCCTGCTGTCCAAACAGGCGGCCACTGGCTGGTTGCACCTCACTATTTATGGCTTTACAACATTTCATCCACGTACATCTGCAGCCTCCCAAAACCACAAAAGCTCTGCTACCGATTCTTTCGGTCCAATGACACTTGAATTTTTGTATCTTTCGCATTGCTGTGCTATTTCCTGTGGGACGGATTCCGTCCCTCTCGAAGCGCTGCGGAACCATAACAAATTCAAAGCCATGCTCCCAAAGTTCCTCGCATTGGCATCATTGATAGCCGCATCGAGTTGCTCGTTCTCTCTCTTATAGATATAGGCTGATGCAATGGAACACGCCTCTCGGTCCGCCAGCAGACCCAATTGCGAAACAAAGGCTTCGAGCCGTTCTTTGCTACGAGTCGATGTAGGGTTTTCCTGTTGTTTACTAACTTTGAAAGCTGCTAGTTCTCCCTGCAATGCCTCTCTTGCCTTGATCTCCTCCAATAATGCGTCGTTAGACAAAGGCAAACTGTCCTTGACCCTGTTCATCAAAGGTGACAAGCTCGTAATGAGACGCTTGGGTGACCAGAGAAACATCATCGGAGATGCCGATATTTTTTCCAGATCTTCTCTCTCTTTATCGTTGGCTATTCTCATTACTGAGCTGGGCGAAGCGAACCAGCGCGCTTCTTCCGCCAGATCTCTCTTCCTTTTCACGCTGTCTTCTGCCTCCGCCAGCCGTGCCAGCATATCCAGCTCGTTCCTGGCGTCTTCCGATAAGTCCTTGGGAGGATTTTTTGCTTTGATGAGCGTTGAAACCAACTCACGCGCCAGGGAATGCATCGATTTTACAGATGCCCCCAGTCGGCCACTTTTACTGAACAGACTCCAAAGAGCCCTTAAATGTGGGAACTTCTTCTCTGCGTCTTGTAGGTCCTTACTTGATTTGATAGCGGTGGTATACCTGTCCTGATGGGCTTCTCCTTTAGGCTGCTCTTGAACTCCGCCATAATCCGATTCGATGGGGGTGCTCGCAGCATCAACTACCTCAAAGCCTTGCTCGTCCTGGCCTTGATCCACTGACTCCAAGTTGGTAGGGCCGTTATTTACCGCGGGCGCCTCCGAGCTTGCGTCATACCCCAGTTGTTCTGGCTCTGGACTTGGAGTACCAGACTGCAGATCAGTCGATGGCGTTCTCTCGTTATCAGTACCGAGGGACGAAAAAGTATCATACCAGACATCCTCATCCGAGGTCTCATCACTAGTGGAACCCTCTGACGTCACAGACCCGGAAGGGGGAGTATTTGCATTCTGCTTTTGAGGAGTGCCTTCAGGGATATCAGTTAGAACACCTGTGTCTTCGGTCTGCTGGGGTTTCGCGATATCCTCCGGAATTCCTAAACTAGGCAACTCAACCGTGGTAACTTTTGTGAGAGGGGGCTTGTTGTCTGGCGCATCATCGGGGCCTCCAAGCGAAGTTTTTTGAAGGCTGTCGGCGGATGCTTTAGTTTTCTCTATTTTGTTGGTCGTATATCTACCCCGCGGTTGCCGTCTCTTCATGACTTTCCTGGCGACATGCCTCACTGCCTTGAGTAACCCCCGGCCTATCCGTCGGGCGCCAAGCTTTATGCCACCCCATGCCTGTTGAACCCTCCGTGCGGCTCCGGCAGCAAATCGCCGAGCAGCCCCATGGGCTTTCTGCAGACGGCCACGGAGCCTAGCCGGTAGTGGAGGCCCCCCCTTTTCATTGAAGTATTCATTGGACTGCACACTCGTCAGCGTGGCGCGCCTATTGACAAGATCCTGAGAGGGGTCGACCTTTGGCAACCTCTCTGCAAGGGATTTATGGCGCTCCCAGTGAGACCCTGTTGACTTGGCTAAGGTCTCGGGGAAAGCGGAATGATCAGGCGAGCCTGTTTGGAGCCCGTCGATTCTTGGAGAAATGGGTGACAACCAACCGTTCTGACGGGTATTCTTGTTGGTGGCATGAGTGTGGGTTAAAGACAAAAAACATATTAGACATGCCAGGGAGAAGGCGGTGCGGGACAGCTGGTGTTTCATTTTGCGAACTGCTTGCCGAATCGCTGCCAGAGGCTCAACGCAGGTCAGCAGCAGGAAGGACGAACACCTAACAAATAAAGAAAAAGCAATGGGTCGCAGCCTGCACAGACAATGCTATGCACTGCTCACATATATCATGTCTTGGAGAAGGATATGTGCAAGGCCGAAGGTGGCGGTGCCCTTCAATTTATCATCGGGGACGCAGCCGCAGCCGACGAAAGCCGACATAACTGTTCGAGAGAATGATCATCGAACACGCCATGTACTGCAGGATGGTACTTTGAAGTTTACGTCAATTTGTGTCATGTATTTGCTGTATACTAACGTGTTCGCCGTTACCGTCGAGCAGAGAGCAGAGGAAGCACCGACAAGCTCGTCCGGGCGCCCGACCTTGCATCTGCACACGCTGCTTTTTCTACTACAAATAGCGCCTTTCAGCGAGTATCCAAGCGAAAAATAGGAAGAGCGAAAAGTGAGGGCATTATTGAAAAGGGATTTTCATAGGCTCTTAAAAACTGGATTTTTTCCCTATTCTGACAGCCACTGTATTGCCCCCTCCTTGGGTGTCCACGGCCCCCACACGGTATCCCTACACGCGTATTACTTGGCAGCATTCAAAAGAATAGATGGTACGGTGCGTCTGTGTTCAGAATCTAGCATTTTCAATGAAGGACCATTATTTACACAAAAGGGTGTGCGTGCAACGCGCCTCCACGTGTCCCTCCACAGAGGGGGGAAATTTGTCAAAAAAGAGAAGCAGCTTGAAGGGCCATACCTACCTCGCCATCTCGAAAAGCTCTTGGCTTTCCCCCTCCTGCACCTTCAATTCACGGGACCTCTGGCCGAAGGAGAGAACGGGCATCCGGAATGCACGCCTATAGCAATCCTGGCAATCCCATGCAGTCGAACAAAGTAGTTTAGCAAGCACACAGAGGAGATAAATCATACTGTATTCTTCAAACAGTAGAATACAAGAGAAGCAGAAGTGTTAGGGTTCCTCCAGAGTCTCGGTAGGAACTCCAGGCTTGATGCACGCTTGATAAAAAGGTTGAGTGTTCTGCAGAAAAGCTCCCTTCTCCTTCTGCCAGTGCCGCCTCCGAACTCCATTATGAGAAAAGGAGGACAGTTGGGTTGCCCGTAGCAGCATTCTCTAAGCTCTTCGAGCAAGCTCAGCGATTGCAAGTAGCACCTAGAACACACATACACGCACAATACACTGCTTATATATCGTTTTATCGTGCTACGAGTACTCTGCAATAAAAATAATGTACCAATATAGGTCAAAAAATAAACTTTATACAAATTTTTCAATAAAATAAAGCATAGTAGGAAGTTGTCAAGTTTCGCTGATCCGCTGCAAGGTGCACGGTCGTCTGCATCAGAATCTGACATTGCTTGCCCGTTAGACTTGCTTATTGCTCACGAGGAAGAACGTAATCCAGTTGAGGTTAACAAGGAGAGTATGCCAACCTATGCGGACGGCTGAAAGATGAACCAAAACCAGCTTTTTAATCGCCCAGGGGCTTTGGTCCGCTGCGGAATTTGTATACACTGAAATTGTGGAGGTCTTAACTCCAGGCTTCAACTTGTTTGTATGCACCAGTAAACACAGAGACCTTGAACAATGGTCGAAGAGCATTTTGGAGCAATGTTTCTTATGAGCCCTTCATAGGCAGTCACTGAGCCTCCAAAACTGACACAAAAGTGGATGGAAATCTGTTTGGCGTCCCTATGTAAGCACCTCCTTCCTCTTCTACCTTTTTACACGCTGCAAGTCTAGCATCAGTGGGATAGACCCGGAGCTAAGGTGCCCCTTGCTGTTGTAGCGATATTTCGCCGCCTGGCCCATGGGAAACTGTACATCTCAGGCTAACTAATCATGTCTCATCACATCTGAGTTGCATGCAAGGCAGTGACAGCAGCGGAAGTGCAGGTGAGCGTGCACTACCGGCGTTGTACGTCAAGGAAGAAAAGGGCCAGAAGATATGATGGTAGAAGCCCCCTTAAAGTTGAGAGTTGCAATCCCAAATAGACTTCGCACGCATGCAAATACGCCTAAAGGCGTCTACAGCAAATATATTGACGGACCCCGCGGTAGATGCATGTCGTTTAACACCAAACCAATATGGCCACCCTTGGCTCCGTTCAAGTAGGGATAGCCTAGTGGAAACACTCTATTGACGGCGTAGTAACAGCATATCCTGCTAAAGTGTACATTCGGTAAAGCAAAGAGATGTCCGGAACGTGTGCGCTTGCAGCAAGCATATAAAGGGAGCAAGGGAGAGTCTGAAGCAATGCCGTGTTCTTGAAAAGCCACAACCACACTACTAGACGTGTGCCTGGCTTAGCTAATCTCTTGTCAACAACCCCAAACGCACAGAGGGCCTACAAGATGCAAGGACGTGTGAAGTGACCCTCGATTGGACCAGCCCCTTTACTTTCCTATCCTGTGTTCTGGCCGTAACAGGAGAGACTGCGTATCCCTGGTTATGAGGAGCAACAAATAATTCAAAAGTGCTCGTATCTTTAGGCTACTCTCGGCAAAATCCCTTTAAAAATAGGCAGGACACGACTGCCTGACAGTCATACTTTATCGCCTGTATTGCTTTCACTGCTGAAATTTCTTTCCACAAGAAGTTTCTCTAGCTCTTTGATCCCTGTGGACTGTTCATGCAAGAAAGAACTGAGTAAGCATGCAGCCACCCACGTGCTTTGTCCAACGGGAACCTGTGGGTCCAGTTGGTACGAAAGGTCTCTGGGAACCATCAGCTGAGTTCTACATGATAGACTGAAGTTTCGCCAACCATCGAATTTTTCTCAGTTCGAAACGGATTCAAATCGTTTAGCATCAAAGGCTTCAACGTTCTTCCATGAAATGTGCGTGCATAGTACAGAGGGAGTTGTTGTAACCACAAATATTCTATGGATATGTACGTTCTATTACAACAAACGTGGGCAGCAATCATGCACACTGTTCAAAGGCCTGTACCTAGAGCGCAGAAGACACATATAATTATGAAGGATGCAGATATATGCGCGAGTGAGCTTGGATGCCGAATACGATATCAATAAGGCTTATTCGCCTGTGGCAAAGCAGTGCGAACTGCACCAGGTACAGGACCGATGAGGCCAATGCCGCCTAGGGAGGTTGCGGACAGTTGCGAGAACTCTCCAGAGCTGCCAATATCCTACGTCTGACCCGCAGAAATACATTTTAGGGATTCGACCCATGAATACATACCCGCGGGCTTGGAAGGGTCAAACAGCACCCCCTATGTCTAAGCCCTCCCCCTCCTTTTCCTCGTGCCACCTTCATCTGATTTGTATCACTACAAATTTTGAAATTAATCGTTCACTCCACCTTGCGGAAAAAAGCCCCTCCCTTGGACCCCTTGCCTGGGGTGCCGGGTCTATCCCTTATTATGAGGTACGTCGAGACACCGGCACAGACCGCAATGCACAGGCGGATCAGCAGTGCCAGCCAGCAAAAGCCTGAAATCTCTTCAAAAAGAAACTGAGATGCTCTTGAAGACAACCCTAGGCCCTGCCTGACACCACAACAGACACTGAACGGGATACCAAGCAAATGAGAAAGGAAGGCCGGAGCGATGGAGCACCGGTAGAACCGACAAGGAGAGCGCCATCTTCAGCACACCCGTATAGAAGTCAAAAGGCAACGCAAAGCGGTACGGGCAGACTTTGTTGGACGTAAAATTAAGCGAAAACACTCGAACAAAGCGCAGAACTAAAGAGAATGCTGGCCGTCACTAACCTTAGGGTGAGGGTCCACGGAACGAGGAGAGCGGCGAAAGCGAGATATGTGACGCGTGAGTGAAGGGGACGATGGCGTCGCGTGGATAGGAAAATCAGAGAGGCCACCGAAAGGTAAATGATCTGGAGGCGACACGTCGTAAGAAGTATGCAAGCGGAGGAGAAATGATCATGTTAGGAAGTGCCACATCCCTAAACGCGGCGATATACGCAGGGGATTTGCAGGGGAAGGAGTACTGCGGGGTTCCTGAAGAGATGACGGCGACTGAAGTTTACGATGAAAACACTGGCACAGAAAGCCTCGGGAATGTCGACTGACGGGTGCGACGCTGGCGTGCAGCGAGAGGTACAGGCAGTCCCAGCGGAAGTATTTGGAGAAGAAGGCTGCAGTTCAAAGGAGCATCACAGCCAAAAGAGAGCATCGGTAACTTCGTAAGAAGGCGCTCTTGCGTCAGAAAACTTTGGCAGTTGAAGCCACGCGCACCATCAACAAGACTGAAAGCCGCAACGGCCCCTTGCAGCAACCCATGCAGTAACAACGAGCTCGCGCATTCATCGGTACTATCACGCAGGCCTTCAGAGAGGGAGAGAAAGAAAGAGAAACAGAGAAAGAAAGAGAGAGAAAAAGAAAGAGAGCAGCAGCAGCAGTGCACCAGGATGATGACGCAGGAGGGCAGACCAGGGAGGGCGTTCTCGTCTCTGCCTCTTTCGAGGTGTCTCCTCCGTGTTGAATCATCCCTCATGGAAGAGCTGCAAATTACCTTTCAAGATGTAATGGCCATTCGTGAAGAAAACGTGTCCTAGTGCCCAGCCGAGGCCAACACAAATTAGCCGTGTCTCAGCTGCGTAAGAAAGTGCCTTTCTGAAGAGCGAATTTGGCAACCCAGCACAGAGGGCGTGCAATGCGATTACAAACAGCGCATGTTGTTGCACCGCGCAAAAATGGATTCAGCCAGTTGCCTGGAATTTGACAGTGCAGCTGTCTCTGGCCGCATGCGGGGTGGGGAGAATGGCGGACTGGTGTTGGCGCACTTGGATACAAGAATGTAGTGGAGAGCGAAAAGCTCCATCAGGACTGCGACGACGTCCTCTACTACCTGAAACAAGGCAGCAATCAACATTTTGGGTGGCTCTAAGTATGCGCACAGCTGCGAAAGAGACGCGGGAAACTGGAGAGGCAGGCAGAAAGAAGAAGAAGCAGGAAAGAAGGAGGCCACTCATGCGGTGAGGGGCTTTCTTGGAGTTGAAGAAGCGCATACACTGCACATGAAGAATTCCTCGCACGTCGCCGGAAGGATGCTGGCCACCAGCAAGCTCTGAAAGAGACAGTACACTCAAAGGAGAGACACAGAAACCGATTGGATGGCTCGTCTGCAGACTTGCACTGCTGCGGCTATCGGCAGCAGCAGGCAAGCTGTTGCTGCAGCGGGTGGTCAGCTTTCTCATGCACTAGCGAGTTCATTGTTGCAAAAACTTTAGGAGGCTTCAGGGGCGTGTCGCGCTTGCCTTTGCAAATAAGTACAAGCAGTAAAAGAGGGTAGAGAGGCCCATGAGCCGACGAGTTTCCGTCTGCACGGATCTGATCATGGCACAGAGGGTAGACGCGAGAATTTGGGTGGAGCGGAGGGAAGTGCGTGGGATGACACAGCAGGGGGACGCGGTTGGGGAAAGGGGTGGGTTGAGAAGACGTCAGAGAAGAAGCGACGGGAGAGGTGGAGGAGGGGAGCACTCTCACAAGCTAGTTGCATGGTAGATGGCTACTATAGGCCCGAGCGAGACGGTGGCGCAGCAGACAGCCTGCAGCAGTGTCATCTTCCTGAGCGACTGCAGAGCCTCCTGAGGAAACGACTGGAGGGGAGGGTGCGACGTGCAAGAGAAGGATGTGAAGTGCAAGAGAAGGATGTGAAGTGCAAGAGGAGGACGTGACGTGAAGCGGGGTCCAAGGAAAGCAAGGGACGGAGGTGTCGAGCGCTGTGGCGGAAGAGGAACCGTTAATGATGGGGTGAGCGTGATGAGGGGCGAGGCGATCTGGAAGGGGCCAAGAGGCGGCGTCCACGAGAGCCTTGGGGGGGCAAAGTAAGACGGGAGAATCAGAGGGCAGCACTTTGGTAGAAAAATAATGAGCCACACGATGAAGAACCACCAAGACAAGGACTAGTCGGGCATGCGGGTACTTACCCGTGCAGAGATACACCGCAGGGAAGCAGAAGGAGGCCAGTAACCGCAGACGGAGCTTTCAAACACGCACACCTGCCAAAATAAGAAAATCGCGCTAACCGCAGATCAGGGCCCTCGCTATGTTACTACACCCCACCAAAGCTGCACATGGGCGCCACTGCGTGGGAGTACGTGCATGAGGGTTTCTGTTGCGAGTAGCAGCGCAAAGGGGTCTGCTGGAAGGCCGGATGGAGCAGAAAAAAGCCTGATGATCAGTTTTTTATTTTCCAGCAAACATGAATTTCCTTTCCCAATGTTGGGGCTGGCATGCCCCTGCGCCGCCACATGCATTCCTGGAGGCGAACTCCATACAGGCCTCTTGAATTCACGATTGCGCGTGCTCTCCTTCTTCTTTGACTCTAGTTGCTCCATTCTTGAGATGCGGATTTACCTGGGGACTTGCGCCAGACAAAAAGGCTTCATCTTCCGCGGCTCTCAAAGCTCCTCGAGGCACTTGAATTGAGCATTGCCGTTTCGCCTGCTGCGCCTTCCCTCTCCCTCCACCCCGTGTTTCGGCCGACCGCAGATCCTATGCGTGGAGGAGGAGGCGGAGAAGCTTTGCATCTCAACTGGCCGCTCCAGTGCTCTGTTCGCGACAATCATGATGATGGGCAGGCGGTAGCCTTTGTTGTCTGTACACCGCTCGGCAGCTGTTGTGACGGTGGCGTGAGGAATCCGCCTCTGATGCAGGCCTTTCCTGGCTGTCTTTTTGGCGGTAAGCGGTGAGCGCATCCCGTGGCTGCCGCGCATTGGAAGACGATGCAGCGGAACGCCTCCCTTTTCGGCAAATATCTGCGCTGTTTGGGTCGGACAGCTCAGAAGGGCTTCAAGAAGAAGCAAATCCTCGCCCCCATTCCGGTGAAGGCATACGGCAGGCCGCCCTCTGCCGCCTCGCAGTGCGGGTTGTACCACGACGAAGACTACAATTATCACACAAAGATCTCCTTCTCCCTCCGTAAACACCGCCGCAAGTTGAAGCCGAATGTACTGAAGAAGGATTTTGTGTCGGAGGCGCTGAACACCACGCTCAAGAACGTGAAGGTCACGACGTCTGCGCTCCACGCGATCGACGATGCCGGTGGTATTGACGCGTATGTGTGTCGCACTCCTCCAGAAGAGCTGCGCAGCGTCTTTGGGGAGAAGATGAAAGCTGTCATGCGTTTCTACGAGCTCTCACCCGACGTCAGGCGCTGGGCGATGCCGTGGAAGGCGTTCGCCAGCGCAGCGGCACGCGAGGACCCCTGCCTCGCACTGTATCGACACCTGAGGGGAAAAGAAGTGCACGAGGCGAGGCTGCGGCAGGAGCAGCGGTTGCATTCTCCCTACTTCCTACCACCCCTGCAGAGCATGCACCCGATCAGGCAGCAATTTCCGGAGGCAGCAGCGGAGCCACAGCCGCTACACTTGGGGTGGGCTACAGACTCTGCGCATGCAACGGCCTTCAAGCGGCGCATTGGAATGGCTGTCAATCAGGTGCGATCACACGCCTCGCACGAAGCAGAGGACGGATATCGAACCGGCAACAACAGGGGAGGAGGAGGCCAAAGCGGCTCTTCCCTCCGCAAGAGATCCAAGACACACAAATGGCGAGAGATCCGAGCTTACTAACCCACGCAGAGATTTGAGCCCTCCGTAACTCCCTTGTGCCTGCCTGCCTGGGCTTTATAGGGCGGCGGAGCTGGCGAGCATGCTTTCTCCCCCCTCATTCCCCTCTCCCCCTTCTCACACGCAGCGAAGGATGCATGCAGCCTGCCTCCTGTTCGTGTGCCGTTGGTCTGCCTCCCATGGACTGTGTGTGGGAGGGAACCGGGCGTCTGAACAGAGGGCGTTTGGCTGTATATACACATATATGTATATACACATATATGTGTATATATAGCGAGAGAGAGGAAGGAATTCGCCGTCTTTCCTACTCTAAGCTCTTTTTTTGAACTTTCTAGAGGGTTCGAACTCAGCCTACTCGACGTTTCTCCTGGAGCAAACCGCTTCAGTTCCTCTGCACTTCACTGCGCTTCCTCGCTCCACGGTTTCTCCCCCTCTCCCTCCCCCACCGTCCCCCCTGATTTCTGATTGGTTCCGTAATAGGTTCGTATGTACTTTTGAATTAAAATGGACGGGCTGCCACGGATTTGCCCTCCAAAAAGAGTCGTTGAGGCCCACACTCGTGTAGCCGTCAGCCACTACACGCGCTCACGAAGCACGCTAAGACTCGATCACAAAGAAAGCAGCCGCAGAGGGTGCTCCATTACGTCTGCTGGCTATCCGCGGCGCAACCTCGGACGACTTGAGCCCCTCGGCGGCTGCAAGCAGCAAGTGCCTCGTGTCTGCTGTTTCTCAGTTAGCGCGGATGAGCCTACGGTAAAACAGTGCATTGCGTAGGTAACTACTGCGTTGCGTGGACGCCTATTTGCGTTGCCTGTGGGCCATCGAGCAGCCGCCCACTTGCTTAGGTGCTTGCCACCTTCAGTTTCTCACTCCTTATGCTTTACGTTGCTGACAGTGCAGCCAGCTGCTTTGAGGCACTGTAAAGGCGCACCTGTTCGGGCGCAGCCGCCTTCGGCATCTTTTGGCCGTCCCGGTGTATAGCCAGCTTTCCAGATGCCTGCCTGCCTGGCTACCCAGCAAGCAAGCTAGCTAGCTACGAAGCTGTTCGGGCTTTACGTGAGTGCGTATTTCTCTAGGTGCTCGACTGTTTTTGCCTTGATCCTTCGCTGCCAGTGTGCGCGGCGCTCTGCGCCGCTCAGTTGCCACACCGCCTGGCGCTGCAGCGTACAGCCTGCGCTGTCGTGTAGAGTGCCTGCTTGCCACATTCCCTGTGGTCCGCAGCTGCTTTTGTGCCGCTTAGCACCTTTCGCCTCTTGTTCGACCTCTCAGTTGTGGCGTGAGCGGCAGGAGGGCACCGCTGGCGAGGTTTTTACTACAACCCTAGCGCTGCTGCAACGGTCGAGCGAACGGCGCGTTCATCGCTATAGCGAGCCTACATGCCGTCTGCTCCGCCTTGACTCATGCTTTCGAGTAGCCCAAGCCGAAGACGCAATTCGCTCAGGTTCCTCTCCCCCTCATCCTCCTACCGACACCTGGCTAGGGGCTGCCGGGTTCACGTGTGTAGCTCACGGCACGTCACTTGCCAGGGAGCGCGATGAGGACGACTGAGGCGATGAGGAGGAGCGTCACGCAGCAACAGAGGCACTGCATGCATCTGTCGCTGGCTGCGTTTTTCGCGATTGTCTGCGCCGTCTTTTTGGCTTGTGCCAAGTTGAACTGCACATCGTCTAGACGGTCTTTTACCCCTTCTAGCTGCTCGTTCTGCTGTTGCATCTTGTGCAAAATAGCGCCTCCCATGTCCTCAGTCTCTGCGACCAACTGCTGCGTGCGGGCAAGACTTATCTGATTGTGATGACGGCACAGACACACACACACACAGACCACACGGCGCTCGCACGCGGTGCACGAACGGCTCCATCCGCCGACGGGCAGGCTTCTACCCCAATACGGTAGGACATGCATCGAGACGCGAGAAAAGGAGCCGCCTCCTTCGAATTACCCCCTGAACCCATCCATATATTAATATACACATATATTACATATGAAGTGACACTTGGCCTCTAGCAGCACTTTCCACAGCCACTCCCTCTATAAGCCCAACCGTCTCCATCCACCCTCACGAAGGGCAACACGCCTTCTGCGCAGGCTCCCCCGGTGAGCGCCAACGCGCCTCCCTTAGCAAAAAGTATCCTTGCCCTCCCCTTTTCGAGAATTTCCCATTAAAAATGCTTCCCAGTGCCAGCACACCCCCCCCCCCAGCAGAGGGAAGGGACGCAAGGCGACACAAGTGCCCCTCTATGGGCATGCTCAACTGCGCACTTGCGTTTGATCCTGCACTTCATCGCCGAGCATGACGAGCTGCTGCCTCTGTTGCTGCGCTGAAAGATCTGGCGTCTCCTGCGGCGGCTCTTGGCCGCGACTCACGCGCTCCAGCAGCTGCTCCTTGCTGACAGCCAGCAACTGCGTTTCGCATTCCTCGCTGATAGACGCAAACTGCTCCTGGAGAGACCGCTGACGCCGCACCAACCGAGAGATCGACTCGGGAGTAAGCAGGGAAGACGAGCAGCGCAGTTCTAGCGCCACAGAGCGACTGCACACGCTGGCCTGAGGTTGGGGGTAACATCGGACACACACATATATATACATATATACATACACGTATATATACACACATATACACATATATGTACATACACACACATATGTATATATATACACATATATATATATATACATATATATATATATGTATACACACATATATATATATACACATATATATATATGTATACACACATATATATATATATATACATATATATACACATATATGAATATATATACATAGACACATACATATACATACATATACACACAAGTACATATATATATACATACACACATATACACATATATGTACATACACATATATATATACATACATATAAATATATATACACATATACATACACATATATATATACATATATAAATATATATACATATACACATATAGATACACACACATACACATGTATATATATACACATATATATACATATATATATACACACACATATATATACATATATATATATATTTACACATATAAACATATGTACAAATATATATATATATATACATAAACACACGCATATATATACACATATATACACGTATATATGCACACATATATATATACGACGCGCCTACACGACGAGGAAGTGCACTGTAGAAACACAGAATACCGTGCTTGCAATGACCTCCACACGCTGAAGAGGCCGCCTACCCACCCACGCACCATCACCATTCTCTCCCTAACAACAACACAACCGGCAATCGAGCCTTTGCTGACTGCTTCTCTCGCAGCTTGCGTTCAAAGGTACCTCTTGCTGGAGTCGGTGGATACGCGTAGTCGCCTGCTGTCTGTCGTAAGCGCTTCTCGGCGGACTCGCCGTTAGCTGCTGTAACGCATCACGCAGATCATGCACTGCCTGCTGAAAGCGCTGCAACTGCTCCTCCACTTCAGTCCCGTCCTGAGTGTCTACCTCATACTCCATTGCCGTGAGCGTCGCCTTCCTGTAAAGCAGATTCCGAGACGTGCACCAGACATACACGCAAGGCCATCTAAGAGGCGCTCAAGACTCTGTCTCGCTGGCAGATGACGGACGGAGGCGCCAGCGCCAGCCAGCTGCTGCACATGTTGCTGCTCTTCGTCTTTTGCTCGCTCTAGTTCTTCCACACAATGCGGATGATGTGCCCGTTACGCAGCTGCTGCTCTTGACGCCGCTGCAGCTCTCTGCGCCATGCACCCTCCGCTAGATATCACAAGCCAGCAGGCACTCAGCCCTTGGTCCTTGGGATTTTTACCCGAAAAGCCGGCAAGCAGATTTCGACGCGTGCCGCCCTAATTGCCCTTTATGCTGCTACAGGCAATCACATAAAAGGACTTCTACTGAATTCAAAGTGCGCGGGCGGCACCGCGTGCGCGTTTGATCGGTATACGCTCTCGACTTGACTTGGCTTTCCCGCACCGTGAATGGCGAAAATTCCATAGAAAGCCTTCTGAGCGCTCTTCGCCGATGCCTTCTGCCTTCCCCTCTGCGCACAGAGTGGTTATCCTTGACAACAGGGGCTCGTGGAATAAAACGTTCGTACCGTCACCGCGCCATGCAGTTTGCAGCTTGTCAAGGTAGGCGAGTGGAACGGCAGACGGAACCCCCCCAGCGTAACCTGAAACAAGGGGAGCAGGCCTCTGCGAATGCCAAGCTCGAAGAGAATTTTTGCGCGTCAAGTGCTCAGGAGTGGCAGGCGTGAAGGGGCAGAAAGAAGAAGCAGGCGTGGCAGCTGAAGCCTGCGACCAACCTAAACACGGAGAGCTACGGACGCTGTTTACGGGGCCGATGAATGCGGCAGACGTCCTCATAACACACTTCCGATGGCAAAAAACAAGACGAAAAAGCATTTAAAAGAGTACTCTCTCAAGGTTTCCTTCTCCGGCTCGGCTACACTCCGGGCCCCTCCAACCATATCGGGGCTTCAACAGGCAAAGACTCCCCATGTGTAGAAAAACGAGAAACCATCGATCGACGGACTGTGTACAGACCCCATTATTTGCCTAATATTCAATTAGTGAATGAAGAAAAGCTCTAAGACAAGGCAGCTGCGATGATCGCCTGCCTGGAAGAGGCACCCCCGCGAAAGCTCGAATGAGCTGGGCATGGGAGTACCCGTTAGGCTTGCGAATTCATGCCCCTAGTAATACGCGTCACGGCATAGGATGACGGAAACTGTGAAAGTCTACCAGCGCTGCTTCTCATGCTGCAAAAACCAAAAAAATTTTGAGGCCCCTCTTCAATTGGCTAATGCACGCCGTGAAGGGAGCGGTATCGAGAAGGGTCCCTTTAGCGAGAAAGCGCCAAAAATAGGACTTTTCGTGCAGGAAACCCCCTCTGGTCGAATGCATATTTGCCGTCCGAAAGGCTTGCGGCAAAACAAGTGAAAAGAGCTGCCTCGGATGAACTGCTAACTGGGTAGTTCAGACACTCACACAATAGGTACCCAAGCTAGGGGCCAGTCCAGCGCCCTTTTCTGCTGCAAAGTGACAACTGCTACGCCTTCTCGCACAAATGTTAAGGTCGGGTGAAGGCCCTACCAGCCCAACTGTAGCTCGTTTCCCAGTAACTGGCCAGCTCCTTTGGCTGGCCAGTTACTGGTGACCTATGGACATACCCGTTCGATGGAGCGGTGTGTGGACGGCGGCTCCTCAAAAAAGCTGACTGACTACAGCAGTTATTTCTCTAGCAGACTCTCTGTGAAGGGCACTATCCTAGCAGAGAAGGCGAGCTCTTCGCCGGCTAAAAAAGGCACTAATTCCTCTGCCAGGCCTTCTTCTTCGCCAAAGACGCTAGGGACCTGCAGACCACAACAAACGCACAGCATGGACTGCTTATTCGCGTCACTTTGGACCCCGTCGCAAGCCTCTAGGAAGCGCCTACATGCGTTCTCGCCCTCAGCAGCAGGGCAGGAAGCTGCACGCCTTGTTTTAAGACCTGCAAGGTCGCCGTGCAGCAGCGGCACTCTGTGCTGCCTCCGCAAGTTTCAAAGCAGTGAAGCTCAGATAAAAGGCCGTGTGCAGCTGCTTACACGGCATGGCGTCGGGTCCAGTACCACGCAGTCTTCGCCCTCCACCAGCCCTGAGCCGCACACCATTTCTTGGAGGGGCGTCACACACCACTGTCCGTACTGCTGCATGCGTGCATGCTGCACGGCGGAGCTCGAAACACACGGAGCATCCGCTGTCGTGCGTCGCCTGTATCCTTCGAGCGAAGAAAACTTCAATCCCGCACGCAGGGAAGGAGCTGCGCCCCCCAACGAGAAACGGAGGGCTCTGTAAGTCTGCCCATGCGTTGACGGTTCCGCACTCCCCCAGGATCGCGAGTCTCCTCAAGCGACGCGGCGGAACGATTGCACGAAGCACTCACCTTTCCTGGGCAAGCCGAAGAAGGCCGCCGCGTTTTCGCAGGCAAAAGCCCGCAGGTTCTTCAGACACCCTGCACGCGACAAAGTATCGGCGAGATACTGCGCGCAGAAAGGGCAGCAGGCTGCAGCTCCGCACGCTAAATCTTGACTCGGACCCCTTCAGCGGCGCCGCTTCTACACAGGTGGGACTGCCATACGGAGGAGTGGCGTGCTCACCGCGAGAAGAAGCGGCTGCGTAAACACACCAGCAGCCGGTGGCTCCGCCTCCTTCTTGTGGCTGCGCATGCATCGAGAGGCATCCAAACTGCAGGGTAAGCGGTGTAGCGACGCGTCTCCCGCACGGCTCCCCCGTTTACGCGCGAACAATCGCTCACCGGGGGTGGGGGGCAGAGTCCGAGCCGAGGAAAAACTGCGGATCTCCCTCTCGAACAACCTGCAGCATCCAGCCCGAAGAAAGGGAAGGCGCATGCAAAACACATGGGAAGACAAAGGACTTCCAAGCGCACCGGCGGGAAGGGCGCTCGTCATCCTACACACTACCCAGGAGCTCCCGCATACGGACGCGTAGCAGTTCATCGCGGTCTTGCTGCAGCTTGGCTATGGGCTTGCAAAAGTTATGTGGGCAACAGACAGTGGGGGGGAACGAGCGAGCTCCAGAAGCAGCTTCCTTTATGTGCCGTTCAACCTCCTCGGACGCCAAGACGTCTGCAATGGTCAACTGTCAAACATGCACACCAAAACGCATGACTGCCCTACAATTAAGCGGAGAAAGAAGGAAGACAACAGGAGGCGCCGCGGCGCTACCTGGTGCTAAGGACCGCGAGGTGCATGCGCGAAAAGCTGCCTGCCTGTCGGAGGCACAAAAAACAAAGAGCCCTCTACTCTCCGTCTGTCTGCGCACTCTGAGGTGGTGGGCAGTGATGGTGGCCGCGACATTGCGTTTGCCTCTGACAGCGCGAACTGCAGCGGCTGTGGAAATATGTTCAAAAACGATCTTCAAGTCGGGGTACTTGGAATGAATCTGCGGAACAGAAATCAAAACAGAAATCAAAAAACACCATGAAAAAGACATTCGCAAGGAGGGTTTGAACGACTCGGAGTGTGGCGCTGCAAAAGGCGCTCTGCCACGTGCGGTTTGCCGACTCGCCTAAGCCACCGAATTCTCCCCTTTTTCCCCCTGTTTTCCTCCCCCGCCCCCCCCCCCTGGCAAATACCTCTTCAAAGGCAGGAAGAAACAGCTCCTCTGCTCGGAGAAGCTCGGCGCCGACTTGTTCGCCGTGGATGTGCAGAGTCAGGCCGCACGTCTCTAAGGTTTTGAATACGGGGTGGAACCCGGACAGATCCTGCAGAAATGACAGAGGCCATATGTAGCACGCCCCCTGCAGGCAAAAAGTAGAGGCAAAAAAATTGACGCCACGCATGCCCGAGCAAAAAAGGCGCGCTCAATAGCTAACCTCCACGCCGCTATCCGAATTCGTTGTAACCCCACGCGGATACAACTTGACCTGAATGAAGCACACAGTTCACGACGTGCGCACCATACAGCGAAGCAGAAAGCAGGCATTCCAGAACCACATTTGCTGGCACGCTACGTAGATCTGCGCATTCATAGTTGGCTGAAAAACACCGAATGGGCTGCTTTCAAGACTCCTTCTTATTGTGGCAGGCAGGGCACGAGGGCATCCCAAGCGGAACAGGCACGCGCCGGCTTTCGGAAACTTGGCAAAAAACTGACCCCGACAACATGCGACTTCTTCGCATTCTCGAGGATATCCTTGCAATCAACCTCCGGGGAGAGGTAGAGCGTCATTAGATAGTCCACCTTTGAGTCCTACAGCACACAAGCCATGGCAAACTTCGCCTCGGCGGGCAGAGCATCCAGCAAAAGCGCCACTTCTGCGCGAAACGACGCGTGCAGAGCCGCAAGAACGCTTCGAAAAGCTTCTAAAAGAGACACGCAAACCCTGTTGCGCCTACATGAAGATGTGTGTGTAACGGACTTGCTGCAAAAGCTTCTCTCGGTACGCCAGAGCCTGGCCGCAGGTCACTATGGGTGGAATGGTGTTCGGCATTACCACGACGCGGTTGCTGAGACAAAGGAGAAGACACAAAAATGAGTGAAAAGCGACAATTAGACTGCGCTACCTCCCTGCGCCCGCCTCCGAGCCGTGCATCGACGCTCAAGCAGTGCAAATCGATACAGCGCTGCCCAGCGAACTTGCAGAAACGTCGAGGCTGAGCCGCGCTTGCCCACCATCCGCCTCTCCTTATTAGAGGGGTGACAGCCTCCATCAGTTTTCCTTGCCGTAAGTGCGTGTGCATGTCATCTCCCATGGGCAGTACCAGACGGCCGGGGCAGGCGGAGCCACAAGGGAGGCTTGCCATTGCTGCAAGAGCCAGCCAGCACGTTGACGAGCTACCCTCGGATTCGCCTCGCAGGAGAGCGTAAATTGCAAGCAGTCTTGCTGTCTCGAGGCTTTCATGGACGCTTCTTCCTAGCCACCACACATGCACTCGAGGCTTCCAGAGTGTGGGGCTGGGCTGTATGCGCGGAGCCGCCTGTGTATTACAGGCCTCCTCCTGCTGCCTACGGGGATGCACCACTCCGTGCACCTTTAAACGCTCGTTATTTGCGGTGTACTTGATTTTGCGGCTTTAACAGACCCTCTAGAGCAAGGGGCTTGCGGCGACTACAGTTGGTGCTGCCCTTCGGCTTGCCCTCCAGTGTCTCTCCAGGTGCATGCCGTGCGGGGTGCAAGGGCCTCTCGGCTTTGCAAACGCCTCTCTTCCCTCGTCTCAGCATGACAAAATATGCATCTCGCACAGCTGCCTGTTCTTGCCTCCAGCCTGATCCTCCCTCGTGCCCTTCCCACTGCCCCCCCGCTCTCCCCCCCCTGCGGCTTCAAGAGGCTGCGTAAGCCGCGTGGCGCCTGTGGGCAGCCGTCGCGCTTCTCGAGGCACTGCAGCGTCTCAAGGGGCCTGCCAAGTGCTTGCCGTGCGGATTTAGGGAGGCGGCATGCGCGAGGATCCATTAACTTCTAGACTACCGACTCCAGAGATCAGAAAGCCCCCTCGGAGGGGACAGCCGAGGCGGTTCAACAGCAGTTGCATAGAAGCGCGCGCACACCCCTAGCGGCAGCTGAGTTCGCGCCGGCTCTTCAGACAAGCGGCCAGCCCTCCATCCGAGCAGACGGGCAGGGGGCGTCGCTCCTTCGTGTTTCGTGATCTGCGCAGATTGTCGTCGGGTGTCTCGACACCAGCAGGCACGCCATCACCACGCAGCGGAGGGATCTGCGCGCTGCGCTTTTTCCTCACAATGGGCAAGGATCGCAGCAGCAGCTCAGAGGTAAGGAGGAGCGCTTCGAGGGGCAGGGACGAGTATTGTGGGAGCCGCCGCAGAGGCAGACGGGCAGAATACACGAGTACAGAGTACAGGAGGCGTGGGGGTGGAGGATACCACCGTCATCCGCATCTGCCTCCAAGTTCGGAGCACCGCGAAAGCTACAGACGCAGAAGTCTTTCGGGTGCAAGGTACGCGCGAGACACGCGGTCTTACTGCAGCCCACGCACAGCGCCGCCGTATCGACGGCGGAGCCGAAGTCTGGATTCTCCCCCGAAGCACGAGCGACACGCGCAGAGAGATGCCGCGTCGGCGCGATTCGGCAGCAAGGCTGCGTATCTGCGCTCTCAAAATGCGCGTCGAGAACTGTCGCGGAGTCTCTCCAGCGGCGGGAGGCGCAGAAGTTCACCCGTGCAGCGGAAGGCAGCCGAGCGGCGAGGCGACGATCGACGCTCCCCTTCTCGAGGCAGGCTCCGCCATCGCGAGCGACGCGATGAACGCAGCATGCAGCGCTACTCGGTGGAGCGCCGTCTGCGCAGGGAGCATACACCTGAACGGCGCAGCCCCCCGTATCGCGATACTGGTCGTCGACATCGGGAGCGCTACTCCCCCGACAGACGTGGCGGCTCAGGGAGTCGTTCGCGGAGTCGGGGTAGATCGTTGCAGAGCGAGCCTCGCCTTTCTTCGCGGAAAGCCTCTCGGGGACGCATGACGCGCTCTCCAAGTCGTCACTCGCCAGCGCGCGATCATCGCGATACGAAGTGTTGGCGCTCGAGTTTGACGATTTCCCGCAGTGTTTCTCGCAAGAGAGGCGCTGCTCCCTCCACCTCGGGGGCAGGCGGGAGACTTCCTTCCCCAAGAGGCGGTCGAAAGGAGCATCGTCGGAGATCCGAGAGCAGTGGCGGATCGCGAGGGAGGCATGTCGCCAGTGCGACGCGGCGCTCCCAGGTGAGCGAAAGAAACCTGCGCAATCGCGTCTCCACTGGCTCCGCGAGGCTCAGGGAAGAGGAACAAGCCAGCCGTCCCTCACCTCGTCATGATCGCGACACACATCGACGGCGATCCGTCAGCGCGTCCACGCGCAGAGCTGCCGACACCCCGAAACGGCACTCACAGGATTCCGCCAGATCGCCCAGAAGAGTTTTTGGCAGCAGATCAAGGGAAAGGACGCTGGCAGAGCACGAGAAACACCCCGAAACGCGCGAATCGCGTTCACGACAGTCCACTGCTTCTCCGTCAGCTGAGCGTCCAACTCCTGAGCTCGTTTCCAACCATTCATCTCTCAGTCATGGGGGGGACAGGAGTGAGGAGCCAGACGTGGCTAGCCAGGCTGTGAGGCGTCAAGATCAACAGATCTCGACTGCGGTGGAAGCCTCCACGGCTCACTCCGACGCCAGGGAGTCAGAGACGCCGCAGCGCCTCCGCGGGGGAGAGAATGCGCAATTGCGGGATAAGAGTGAGAGAGAAGAACCCGGAGTCAGGCAGATGGCTTCATCGCTTTCGCCTTCGCTGCGGCATCGAACTTCCGAAGTTGAACAGGACGACGCAAAACTCGAATCCTCCTCTGCCACCGAGCTCCCTGCACCCGAGCAAGCCAATTCTGCAGACGCTCTACATCCCTCTGAATCAGTCATGCCACCAGCCGAGCCCGAAGAGGCCGCTGAGAACGGCAGCTCTAAGGGAGATGCACCGTTCAACAAGGAAGACAGTGCTTCCTTCCAAAAAGAGAGCCACAGCTCTCGACAAGACAGTTCCAAGGGTGACAGCTCCTCGTCGTCACTGAGAGAAGTGCCCAAGGGTCAGACTGACGTTTCCCTTGACGCGGATGGGAGGACGAGTTCAGTCGGAGAACGAGAGCATGAAAACAGGGTGGACACCCGTGGAGCAAATGCTTCGCGTGTTGATGAACCAATCAACGCAGGTAAAAGGTCACTTTCAGGCGAAAGCAGTACGCACAGTTCTACTAAAAGAAATGCTGCAAAGCGCAAGATTGTGGCCACTGCACCCTCGGAGTCGCGATTCGTCACGACAGACATGCACCCAAACTCTAGGGAATCCCCTTCCAGAACGCGCTATAGAGACCAACGCCTGCTATCAGAGAGGGGCGACTTCATGACCCCCAACGCTAACAGATTTCAATGGAATAGACCTTACCGGCAGAATCGGTTTGAAAGAGAGGAACGTTCCGATTTGCCGTCCTCCCCCTTTCCTAGCAATAGCGGCAGATCTGTGAGGCTTCTGCCAGGGCGAACGGACAGGAACCTCTCTATTTCATTGCAGCACCGTGGCCGTAATGCATATCCAAACGAATTGCGACAGATGCAACTGCATAGTGACGCCTTCCAAAGACCAGGCCAGCAAAACTTACGCCGCTTCCAAACAGCGCCAGTTTCGCCTCAACTCGCTGGAAGCCGAACCAGGAAAACGGTACGGCAGCTCTCGAAATGCGACACTTATGCGTTCGCCCAACTCAATGTAACTAGACAAGTGCTCATTTCTTGGTGTATGTCGCGTCTGCAGGTCGGAATCTTAGGCAGGGGACTACCAGACCGAAACCCTGTAGCAGGTAGGCTGCCCTCGCTCATCCGCGCAGCTTACTGACACTGTAAAGCTTCGCAGTGTTATTATTTCCGGACTATTGCTTATTCTATGTATGCAGGGGTCAGCAATGCGGATGGAAAATGGAGTCATGATCTCTTTGAACAGCTCTCGAACGAACCAGAACGGAAGCGTCGCAGGTTTAATCTCTATGTAAGCTGCCTAAGCCGATTGCGAACTGTGAATTCCATGTGGTGCACCGCGTATATTCAACCGCCTATTGAGATGGTGGTATATTTTTTCTTATACTGCGTGCTTTCTGCATGCTTTGCAGGGAGAAACGCTCGAAAAGGTAGACGACTGAATAGAGACCTGTCCACAGTGCACCTATGATGCCACGTATCGCACCACTTAACATCCAGATTATCCGGCATGAATTTAAAAAAGGCTCAGTGCTAGTACAGCAGCGCTTGCTGCAACGAACAGTGACGCCGACACGGATGTCGCGGAGGATGGCATTCCCTTGATCTCTGTACCGGTACCTGTTAATATTGTTGCAGTAGAGACGCTGTATTGCGAAACCACATGATCATCACACGTACCCTCGTGATTCGCCCTACATCATTCGTTACAAGGGCGAGTCATGGCTTTCGTCGGAAGACAATAGACTCCTTAACAAACCTACCGCATGAATCCAACCATCTGAAAGTGCAGACACATACGAAGCAAATCGTTTGTATTTTACTAGGCGTTGTCATACCATGTGATCGCGGTCGAATATGGTATAGTATTTCCGGATGAAGGAGTTTCCTAGTACGAAGAGCGGACCACGAGGCGCTGGTACGTCCTGCCACGAAAGTTAGTTTTGACGGCGTTACATATGCGAAAATCGCTTACCATTGCCATGAAGCCGGCGGCGCAGCTGCTTGGATGGCTTTTCTGCACGTCACTTGTTCCTCCAGCGAGCTCCTCTGCAGTTGCGTTGTGCTTACGGAATCGATTTCCTCGACGATGTAGTCTCTGGGCTCAAGTGTGAAGTTCACAAGTCTTCCGTAAACGTCCTTGAGGACAAATGTGAGCTAAAGGCGGAAATGACTTGCTGAAGAAGAGAAGCAGCAACTGCACTCTCACGGTCGGAAGACTTTCAATATTCGAACAGTCGTCTCCAACGTCTAACGCTTGAATGAGAGGATTGATTACAGATGTTGGACCCGTAACCTGCAAAAATCTGCTTGGTCGCAAGGCCTGTTTAGCGTGCATGTGCATGACATACCAAGCTAGATCCAGTATCGACTGCTGCATGGCAGCCGTGCTTTTCACAGACACCGAATGACTTCCCGTTAATCTTGATTCCGTGAAGGCCGATCTCCCTACGAGCATGTGATGAACTTGGGCCCCAAGGTATTGCAAAAGTAGTGTTAGGCACAAACCAGTAATCTAAGAGTAGCAATTTACATATGCACTGATATGCAGAGAGCAAACTTGTTACATACCAAGGGAAATAACGGGGAACCACTTCGGGGTGTGTCCAGTGAAGGTGTACTTGGGGTCTGCTGCTCCAAACTGGTGCGACTTTGCGGTCATTCATCATGTCTCGGCAAGTGTATGCATTTTACCGAGATCTCTCCGGGCCTGAGTTCATCAACTTGATTTTACAACAGGCATGCAGGGTGCACATTCAACATGCGTATTCACTTGTCGATGTCTTCACTCATGTACACGGAGAAAACATTTCGGTCCAAGACTTTCTGAAAAGACAATATAACAGAAGGAGCGCAATGGGCATTGCATTAGTAACCTGCCTCCTTAACCATCTGGTCCACGATTGGCAGTGCGCTGGGTGGAAGTCCGTCTTCTTGCGTGAGATCAGGGAAGCCCAATCCAACGAGCCCGTCAAAGGGCAGATCAGCGAACGGATGAGTTGATTCTGTAGAAGGCGTATGCCCACTCGTCCTTATGCCTTGCCCGCTTTATATGAAAGACGCACCCTCAACTGCCAGCCCGATTGCCTGGTTTGGAACCTTGCTGGATAAAGGAATAAATGACTGCTCCTCAATCGCATTGCAGCTTGTGACCTACATGCCACCGATTTCTACGACGTCTCGTCCCATTTGTAGGATACACGCTCCAGTTCCGTACTATAGACAGCATTAGATGACGCATTTTGGGCATATGGAGTGATAATTACTTGTATAAATGCTACTGCGGGGTCTCCCGTCGCAGACTGCATGGGGGAGAAGGTGCTGGAGTACTGCGCGTCAAATTTCTCATGGGGGACACATCCCCCCCTGCGAACACCCAGTAACAGTCTGAACTGCCAGCCTCCATTGGAAGAGACAGTACCTGTCGCATCCTGCTGCGGGAACCCAGAGGTTTGATGAGCCAGTATCGAAAACCTGGGGTAGCAGAAGCGTTCAAACTCTCCATGAGTGGCAGACGACGAATGTGGATATCCTACCACGACGAACCTTCTCCCAGGAGTCCCAATTTTTATTTCTCCAAAGTACTGACTGTTGTGGTAATTGAGCAATTCTTGCCTCGCGAGCATCCCAGAAGATCCGACACTCGCCAACGTTGTGTGATGGTCGATCAAATGCGAGACCAACTCGCCAAGACCTGTGGACTTATAGCGATTTTCCAGCTTGATTGACATAGGTGGCTCGCGAAACAGATTCCTGTGAATCTCTGCTGTCTTTAGCACCACGCCTTCAGGTTGCTCAAGCATTTTACTGAGGAAGCTGTGTCGGGTACCAGTTGCAGAAAAAGTGCCGCAGCTGGTTAATCCAGCCACGAGCAGAAGCAGGCGCATTGTGCCTAAATTTTCGTGGCTTTGGTCTTTGAGGCAAGCCAACCTCAGATGGGCGGCATCTGACATGAACGCTGACCGGCCAGCGAACTCTAGCCTGGCGCTTCGGGTGTATGCACACGAGAATGCGCATACCTCCTGCACGTCTGCACAGTATCCAATTAGTTGCATTAACAGCAACGGTACCATATGCATAAGGCATTCACAAAGCATTCTTTTTCGAAAAAGGCAGTCCTTTCATCCTAGACGCCCGGGTCATCAGCCAAAGAGACTAAAATACACGTTTCTGAATGGAAGCCACAACAGGCCAACAGTACCATGGGGAGGCCTAAGTTTTTTACAATTAATGATTTGAGCTTTATGTCAATTTTCTGTTTCAAGATTCAGCAGGTTCAAGAGTGCCCTTGAGAGCATGCGCAAATCCACAAAAACTCCAAACGTTTCTGGTTCTATTGGTCTGCTACTCCAAGTGGGGACCACACCAGCATACTTAATGTCATGTTTTATGGCAGTTTTTTTGTTAAGATAAATCTCCTGTACACGAACAAACAGAACAAAGCTACCGAAGTGACCCTGCTCCGAGAGTCCCCCGAAACCTGGCTTTGTCGTTCATTGCATTTCCATCGGAAAGAATATGCTCACTTTTTAGCTCCTACATTTAAAAGGCCCTTTGTTGATAGAGAGCACAAAAATGGCCTCTAGTTTTCCTCTTGCCAATCCCGCAACTTTGCAAGCCCTACCGTCCTTAACTCTTCCGGCTCTGCAAGAGAGGGATTGTGGGTTGAAGCCCCTATTAGAGACCCCTTTATCTCATGTCTATGCTTCTAATTTACACAAATCGACGCGCTCACTAGCAAAAAAAGGTGCGGAATCGGTATTCAAAACTGCGGGAGAACCTCCGGCCCCCGAGCACAAGCTTCTTGGGGGACATGGGATTGAGAGTCAAAAAAATAGTGCAGAACCATCGCAAGCTAGCCTTTCAATAGGCACCCAAAGCAACAGGTCGCCCAACGTGCAATACAAGTTGCCTGTCGGGCTTGCCTGCTCAAAGGACACGCAGTCGCCGATTATCCTGGAAGAATGCAAGTCCTACTGGGTTGTGAAAATACCTTTGAGGTGGCCGCTCAACACGAATACTAAGAAATTTAGTAGTACATCCAGTAGTAACAAGGCTTTGTCAAGCGAGTCACTTGCTAGTTTCCTTCGGGCTCTTCACCCGCAGGGAGATTTCCCAATACTCTCGTCTCAGCGCCACAATTTTGGCGTGATTCTCTACCTTGAGGGCCAATGGACTGGTCTCTCAATTGTCGCAGTGTCTGTTGAAGCATATGAAAATTTTCAACGACTTTTTGAACAACAAATGATCCATTGCTACTTGGAATGCTTCGTCAAGGGCCCCGCGTTGCATTCCACTACTCGACTCTGTGGGAAAACAACGATTAGCAAGACTCAACTTTATATAGATGTTCTGCAAAACAGGGTTTGCCGTGTGCCTGGCTGTGGAAATGCAAACAGCGCTCAAGGCAGCCATTGGCGTTCTGCTACCGTGGACGCAAAAGATGTGGTGTCAAATCTAATCCTCCGAATTAATTTTCCTCCAATATTTTTACAGCATATACTCTGGTGCAACGGCTTGACGATTACAAGTAATCCGTACATGGGGAATACGATTAAGGACTTTGAAGACTCAAATGGAACGCTGCTTTGTTTGGGTATAACATTTCCGCATTTCGAGACTGTGACTCACGTCAAATTGCAAACAGACAGCATGGATGATTCTCAAATTCATGACTATTATCCTTCGAAAGAGGGAAGCCTATTTCTGCATCGTCCTTTGGTTCAGTTTCTTCCTACTCAGCTTCCTTCGTGGCGGCTGTCGCACAGGTGGTGAGATGCTGGAGGATTTCTGTTTTATTGAATCATACAGTCTAGACAAAGCGAAGCTTTACCAACAATACGTTGACACCAGTCATTGCTTTTTCGTGTGCATGCAGGTCACTCCTGTGTGCTGGATTGCTTGCTGCTCCACCACTTGCCCGCTCTCAACTGTTCACAAACGTTGCCGATTGGGTGAAACAAACTGTTTTGTCTGGAAAACAGTACTATAATACAGCAAGACTGCTTTTACCAAGGTGTTTGAACGGGATTTCCACACTTGAGCAACTATTTAAAAATCCAGATGCTTCATTTCGCGTTACTGCCTTTAAAAATTGGGCTAGGCCACGAGCTGCGTTTGGAGACGTCACGATATTTTACGGCGAGCATGACGGTGCTGCTTGGCTAAAGGTACCCCGGTCATGGAACGGCTAATTTCGATTACTCGGAAAACGTCTACGGTGTTATTGATACGAATCTCTGCACATTTTGCAGGTGTCTAATTTTAGCATGCACCATGGGGAGACAGTTTTGACTTGTTAGCAGTGCATTGCATAATGTTGCTTGATTACCCGCTTCTTCAAGTTAGCAACAAACCCAGAATGATCTGAAGAGCATAAATTGTTAGAAGATTTGGCCTATAGTTGTACAACAGTGGTGGAGATATGCAGAGTCATTAAAATAATTGGCCAGTCTTTTAGTGATCTAAAAGCTCAAAGATCCTCCAAGAGTTCGAAAAGTGAGACGAGGCTAGACTGTAACTCGCACACAGACACATCCGGGAAAAAGCCATTTGCTTCCTGAACTTTGGAGACAAGCTTGTTTTCAAGAGTAAGCAGTTTTTCTGGGACCGCTGCATCAGCGAAAAAAGTATTTATTTCGGATGGCTTAAACGCATGGACATTAATCTTACCGCTAGCGTGACGGCGAAGAAGCGTAGCGTCTTTTGTTTTGCCGATTAGTGTAACTTCCTCCGATGGTTCGGTGTCCGCAATCAGCTTAACAACCTAAGGACCATACTATTTTAAAGATTTTAAGATCAACAAGGGCGTTATTCACACACCATTCTCCTCGACGGATCAGAGAGCTTCGAAAAGGTGCGAAGCAACTGTTTTAAGGAAAAATCGCTTTCGAGATACTGCAGTTCCAATTCCTTCTTTTCGAAGCAATTTGAATGAAGGAATATCTCTCCCGCAGACTTCGCGAATTCTTCCGAGAAATTTGCCTCCTTCTTCGTTAACTGAGCACGAACAGAGTCCTTCCAGCGCATCAATTCGTTGTCTACCATGTTGGCAAGGTAATCTGTTGCTTTCTGCAGTTCAGCATCAATCATTTTAACAACTTCGTCAGGATGGCTTTTTGAGCCCTCCAGAAAACAATGAAGTAAGGCGGTAGAGCTGGCCTGGGACTCCTTTGCTCCTGCAATATATCCCAGCTGTGCCTCCGTGCGGAGGGAATCGTAGATTCTACGGTTGAGAAATTGGCTCAGTACGAAGAGATTCACGCGGTCCTCGATTGAAGGAATGCCCAACTGGAGCTGGATCAAAGTGGCGTGGTTCTTATCTCCCTTGATTGGGTTTGCAAGAGTTGCTTCAATGGTCTGCCTCTGCTCCATTGCAAGAGATTGCACAGCTTGGTCATGACTGATGGGAGTGAAACCAGCCTGCTGTAGGAAGTCTTCGACAAGTCCAAGAGATTGGTCGCGATCCACGTTCCCCATAACAAATGCGTCAACATGAACCTGATAAAACAGACAAATTTACGGGCAAAATACAGGGTGAGAGAATCAAGTACACAACGAACGTTCTTCAGTTCCTTAAGCTTGGCAAAGGAGTTCTCATACGTTGTCTGTTCAAGGGCATTCAGTAAATCCTTGCGACTAAATGCGTCGTTGCGCGTTAGAACCGCCGCAGCCTCGAGGGCGTGTTCAAACGCCAAGCTGGTGGTGGGATCAGCGAGGAGCTTCATTTGTCTGTCTTTTACTCTGAAAGCGCATTAAGGGTTCTCGACAAAATTCTCAACGGTTTTGTTCTTACCTCTCAAAGCGCTCTTGCTCCACAATCGATGGATCCCGCAGCAAGTCAGCAACGTGGGACATAAGTTTGATGAGCTGCGTTCGTGTGTAGCCTTCAAATGCCACATGGAAACCGCTTCCTCTGAAACCCAAGCTATGGCTAATGCCACAATTTTGGAAGTCCACAGTTTCCTCCTGTAGGTGCTCTGCCAGAGCTGCAAGTGCAACAGAACCTTGCGTCCTGGAGAGCAGGTCGGCTTTTGTTTTTGGAATGCTCGCATTGATCTGTACAGCGATCCGTGGGAGGGCAAAGGATCCTTGGCCTTGCCACCACACAGCCGTTCCTGTGTTTCCCCCTTGCTCGCTGATGAGTTCTGGCTTCGTGAGACCCAGGAGACCGGGTATAATTTTTAGTTCAGATGCCTCAGGAATGTGTAGTAGAGGCGGTGGCATGCGAAAAGCGTTTGGGGAGGCAGTCAAGACGGTCATGGCTACTACGTGGTGCTGTGGGATATCAAGCACTTTGAATTGCACGCCATAGTAAGGGTCTGTTTGGAAGTCCTCTATCTTGGAAGTAAACTCTGGATCTGAAAATGCAATTATTGCGCTTGACGGGGACATCTGTTGAAGTAGCTGGTTCGTGAGACGGGGGTCAGCGTCAATCAGCAGCGAATCTCCCGCGATGACATCGTACGGCTCGTAGGTTAGCAAATTGTGGGCGAGTCGTGCTGCTTCCTCCATGAGTGATGATCCTGGTTGCGTTGTATGGAAATCGATTTGCGACTGCTGAGCCAGAGATGCAACCAAATCATGTCCGACGCCATGATCACGTAAAAAGTTGATGTATGAAAATATTTCCTGGAGAACGAGACCGCGGTGGGCAGCGCCCTTCTGAGTTAGGTCGACTGGAAAGTGAGTCAGTAGATCATGATTGCGGAAACCTAGCAAATGATTCTTACCTTTTATGCCAAATAGTGTAGTAACGGTATTTCTATCCACAACAGGGGTAATGCCATTCGCCAGACCGAGAAGCCGGAGTCGCTGTGCCAAAGACCCCTCTCCAGTATATTCGAGCAGGTACGACAGTACGCTGGTAGGTTGACTTTTCTGGATTGGGAAAAACTGAAATGGGCCTTCATGAGCAGTTTTTGAATGTGTACTTACGTAAGATGTAAGCGTAGGTGGGAGGCCAAAGGCCATCCATAGACGAGGCTCTGGGGAGAAACTCTGGAGGTGGATGAACTTTCCAGTATTACTGCTGTCAAAAGGCGTGACAGTATCGAACATCGGGCCAGGACACTCCACCATCCCAAGCCAGTCAGCATGGCCCGGTGAAATGCCTACGAGAATTGTGCACACATTTCCGATTCTCACTCATGTGCTTTTTTACCTTGGAGCTTCTCTCTGACGAGGGACTCTTGTTCATCAAGCGATTTGGGGGAAATCGTCACAGCAACCTGCGTAAAACGCCGCATATTATCCTGCTGCCCCGGGAAGCAAAGACACTGTGATCACCATGTTGGATCCGCAGTAGTACTTGTTGTGAAAATCTTGAAGCCGTTCCACGACGTCAATCCCTTTCGCCTTAGGGATGGTGCTCAAGGTCTCGTAGTTCCCAGTGGAAAAGTGAGACATGGGTCCTTTGGCCAGCATACGTATAGTGTACCACACTCGATCATCATCGTTGGGGATGTTCTTTTGATGTTCCGCTTCGATAGCATTGACTTCCTTCTCTTCGTATTGACGATTGAACAATGGCGCTTTGAAGAATTCAGCGAACCGATCCAAGGCTTCTTCAAAAGCGTTGTCCTTGACCTTATTGAAGAAAACGGTTTTTTCTTCGTCTGTGTATGCATTATTGGATCCCCCGTTTTCCGTCAAGAAGCTGTCGTAGCTCTTGGGATCTGGATATTTCTCTGTCCCGAGGAACAGCATATGTTCTAAAAAGTGCGCCAGTCCAGGAATTTCTACAGGATCATACAAACTGCCAGCATTTGCAGCGACGGCGAAGCCTGTCTCAGTTGAACGGGGGTGATGCACAGCTATGGCGCGTATGCCATTGTAAAGCTGATAAAGCCGAAAATCTCGATAATCAGCTTCTGGTTTAAGGATATCACTTGCGAACGCCGCAACCGCAGATAATCCAACCCATACACCGATAGTCGCCACGATCCTCATTTCTGCTAAAAGCACGTAGCAGAAAAAGGAAAACTTGGATCCGTCGAGTTCAGCGAGGTGAACTCTCGAAGTTCTGACGCACTTCATGACAGCCAGGTGTTTGCGGCCAGAGCAGGTGTCCGTACACCCGTCCTTGATCCACTGCTCTGCCGATTTGTGTGCCTTGATCTCAGTTGTGCATTAGGCTTGCAGCCTAAGTATTATTCAGTGTGCCTATTCGCTCTCAAGAAAAACATGAAAATACCACTGACCACAATTTATACACCAGAATAATACGCTCATAAGGGTGAATCTTACCCGTGGGATTCTAGAAGTCTGCACACTGTCACTTCCTCCCATGTTTCAGAAAATCGCTTGGCGGTGCCTACAACGTAGTCTTCTATAGCACTAACGCCTGATTTAGACCGCATGTAACTATGCCTTCGACTGTTTTCTAGGAACCTTTTCCCCTCACTTACTTGTTTCCCATGGTAGTCTAACGCCCTGCAACCCCTGGCTACTACTGAAGATCACTGTAGTTTCAAGTGATGAAGCATAGACGGCGCTCGTAGACCTAATTAAATAAGCGCAGAATATTTCCATATTCAAATTGAAATGCTGGATTGTTTTTGCGATATTAGCAGCATCAGGCTTGTGATTAGAAATATCCGCCAGTTGCGTCAATGCGTGCATGCGCCGCGCAAAAACGTCGGAACACTGCAGTGTCGGCGGTGATTATTGACAAACGGTAAACTCCCAATAGATGCACAGAAGATGCCCCCATGGCTCTACTAAAAGGAAAAGGCACGGAAAGCGGCTGAGACATTGAGCGGGTGGCCACTTTCCCCAAGTGGTCGTTCAGCTGTGCGCAAGACCATGACCACCGATGATAGGGAGTACCTCTCCCTGGTGAGCTGGTAGTGCAGGATACTAGCTTAGATTTACTTAGTGATGCAGCGTGCTGTGGGCAGACTTACCGTCTACTCGAGCAGCGTCTGTGCGGCTTTTCAGAAAGTCATGCGGCTCTCGCAGCCGTCATGGGATCCTCAGTTATGGCCACTTGTCGCTCTGAATGGTATTAACCATGAAGACGGGGACTCCAGGCTGGCTACGGCTGAGGAGTCAATAACCACAAAGTGGTTGGAGGGTGCCCACGCCCTCCTGCTGCCCATAACACAGGGGTAAGCTTGAACCAAGAAGTTGTGGCTCTGCTAGCTACTGCTGTAGTCCAGCCGAGCCAGCATACAACATGCGCATGAATATCTGTGCGTATGATGGGGCCTGGTGACCAGGCGGGTTTTCAGCGGAGAGGCGTTCTCGGCATACATCAATATTGCCAACCCGTCAACGACTCAAGCCATCAACGTCAAATTGAAGGTGCGTCTATGGATTATTGTATTTTCGCACAGTGCCGGACATGAAGCGCTGTTGTGAAAGTGATTATTTGGCGTGTGAGTGCTGTGGCTTGTGGCAGGTTGAGCTCTTGTTAGGAAGGTCGCGGTCTCTGCTCTTCGATAATTCCGATGACCCAATTCGAAGTCTGGATCCTGATGATTCGTTTGATTGCACTATTGTGCACCACATTCAAGAATCAGGAACTTGCATGTAGGTCATTTTCTAGAATGCTTCTTCATTCCTAGCCGCAACTGAATGCACAAGAAGCCACATGGTATTTCGCTGTTGCACTTCCGTGCGAATTAGGCTCGTCTGCTCGATATCACACTACGTCGCCTCGTCCACAGAACCAAAATCATTTAAGAAGTCTTTCAAATTTACAGCTCAAAGCCCATTCAAGGTTACCCACAGCATTATGCACTTGCAAGTACGACCTTTGAAAACATTTTGTCCGTTCCCCTACGCAGCTGATCTCCAAGAACGTTTGCTCCTGCCAGCTGCGTGCACTGTGCTATGCACACCAATGATCACGTGTTCGCAGGACAAAGCGGTCGTTGAATGCGTACTGCACAACGTTTCTCAGCAGTTTGTCTTCCTTAACGAGGCTTCTGTACTCTGCTCCGAGGGCTTAGAATGCACGCGACTTGATTGCGCCGCACCGTTATCCGACTCGTCAGTGCACATACCAACAGGCCAATTAAAGGAAATTTTCATCGTGGGAGCATCAGTCATTCTTCTTGGATCGCAGCCAGGTGTTTGGCCTGACCGAAAGTGTGTTGGAGGTTCTTTGCGTTCTTATGTGCGCTAGGCTTTGCAAAGGGGTTTTCAACTTTCGGCCAAAAGACTGCTTCAGTGTACTGTTTGCAATCTGTCCCGCAACTCCTCAGCTACGTTTAGAGGACATAACAAAGGTAAGTTATCCGAGATGGAGGAGTGCCGTCTGGATCACTGTTAGATGGTGGAAGAATAGCCATTTGACTCGTTGCTAGAGGGTCCGAGTTATGCGAGAGCACGGCTCTGGCGGGAAGGCATCTGTCTTGCTGCAGCATCTTTCAAGTTTGGGGCAGCTGATGCTTCAGTGGCGGACGGCGTCAGGAGGAGTAGGGACGTTGAGTGACTATCTTCTGACGAACGAGCCCACGCCAATGCAGCCGCTCGAAGTCCGATTAGCTTCATTCCCGCCATCTGTGCAGGTATGTCGCAAGGCATTAGACGACGCGATCGTCTGTGGTAGACTCAGAACGTGTATGGGCTTTCTACAAACGGGGTGGATGTCGGCGTCCAACGAGGAAGCTCTCTGCGGATGTTTTTGGACTGCAGGTCGATTGTCCATTTACAATCGAATTGGAGATCATCAATCGAATGCATACCACTTCAGACCTCGTGCTTTCCGTAAAATTTAGGGAGCTCGAGCCATTTGTTCTTGAGGGACCAAGCCAGCTGGTAATTCATCTTGCCGTATAACACCCGTACTGGGCAGAAAGTAAACGTTGTTGCACTTGGTTTTCGTGGATCATGCGATTCTATTTCAGGCTCTTGGATGCCTTGGCCCCCAGTCCTCAACCAAATTCACCTTTGAAATGCAGTGTCTCGAACCAGGTTCGTTATGAATAACTTGTGCGCAAGCGTGCTGGCTCCATCGCATTCATACGAACTACTGCCGCTTGAAGCACAATGTCTGTATCGCCAATTGCGATGATTGTGCGGCTGCAGGATTTCATTCGATAAGAGGCATTCGGGTTTGCGATTCTAAGAGTCAGCACAGTGTTGGCATCAGTCCGCCATGTCACATCTTAGCCTTCTAGGTTTCATAAGAACATTTTTAAAGAGACTGTATTTTTTTAAAAATAGATCAACATTTTACAGGTACCCAAGGCTCTTTGCAGAGCAGAGCGTCGGTTAGAGATTTTGGCAGTGCTGCAATGCAGTCTAGCAGCGAGACTCGCTTAGACCGGATGATGCACGAATAATTGCGGCTAGACGGCCCAGGCTGTCGGGGCTTGCTACTAAGTCATACTGTGAACAAAGTGCTTTCCCATAATACTCGCCCCTGAAAGCTCTGTAAGACGACCCTCGCTGCAGTCACAAGACTTATTCACCATACATCCTAATGTGTTGCGCGGATGGTGTGTAGAAACTGCAGGAACAAAATAGAGATACTGAGGGTGCTCCACTAGAACCTGTAGATCAAAAAAAGCAACACTACCCTGCATCACCTTTTAACTTTTGCAGTTAGCAGTGGGCTCGTGGTCCGTACTTTGCAAGCACGAATGCTGCTGGCTGGCAACAGAACCCTCTTCATCCCCAGACTGTTCGGAGAGCTTTTCTGCTAATGACCAATGCCCAGCTGCTTCATCTTCCAGCGCCTGTGGGGGCACGACGCACATCGAATACAATACGATATCATGCATATGTACAATTACTTCTAGGTTAGTGGGTGAAACAAAGTGTGTTTTGCACATACCTGCAGCCGCATTGCTTGTTCTTTCTGTGCTGCATCCTTTAGCTTCACGGCGACTGCCAGCAGGCGTGCACGCTGACGACGCATTTTGCATAGCCAAGCGTCCTGATTTGCCTCTGCATTGTGGTCTGCCGCGGTGAGAAAAGCGGGCTCTGCTGCCTCCAATGCCTGACACGAGGATGTAGGACAGCGGAATGGTTGTATTCACCACTGAACTGCAGCCTATGCTAGCAACACAGCAACTGGATAGGGTGAGCTGCTGACCTTGAAAATATCGTATACTGGCGTATTAAGCAGTTCCTCACAGGTGTTGACCTGGATAGCGCGAAGTGCGGTGGCTCTTCTAGGTGTCATGCCTTCTAGCTGTAGGAATTGCTGCAAGACAATTGCGTCACGACGTGCATCACTGTTTGACGCAAAACAACTGCCCTTGGTCTGCGTATCCGCCAGGTCCTTAAATTTCGAGACGAGTGCTCCAACAGGTAGGCAAGCGAGCTTGAGTTTTCCTGCCAGCATGGAGAAGACTTCTGACAATGCCGCCCTAAGACAGACAATCAAAAAACCTGAAAGGGCACTGTGGAGAAGCGGCTTGAGAGGCATCCCCAATAGTCTACCCCGCCTCCCCCCAAGCAGTTGATGATGCTGCACAGCATGACTGGAAATGCCGTAGAATTTACTCCTGAGGCCCAAGATTGCGCAAAAATGAGGCAGCAGTGGCGGCAACAAGCGCTCCCTGTGAAATACACGACATCAGTGTCGTTTTCGTAACTCCGAACCTGTGGGATAATGGCACCATATACAGGTGTTTCCTACGCAAATTGCAAAATGAGGATAGCGCTACATGGTCGCGAAGTGCAATGACTCAGACGATTTTCATCAAAAAAGAGTGCTGGCTTGCCTGCGCATCGCAGATTCATACGCTTCCCCTTCGCAATAGACGTCGTGCAACAGAAGCGCGAAGAAAAAACGTCTGTGCGTCTCCGTCTCGATGCGTGTGCAGAGTTCGCCGAAGGTCAATCTGGAACGTGCCCACAAAAACGGTTCGTCCGTTGGCAAATATGCTCTTTGCCCCCCCTTCCGGCCCCCCTCCAAAAGGGTTGGTTGAACCCTTGCGGAACGCTCGCATGCATAGGTTGTTTGCTTATCAGGAAATCGCCACCAACCTTTCGTGAAGCAGGCGATCGGCGGTGTCGTTCGCAGAGCGGCGAGGGGTCCCTTGGAAACGCATGGCTTCCCTACAAATGACTTGCCTCCGAATGCCCAAAGCGTCGGCAACCTTTCTGCGCCGGCACAGCGATGTGTTCAGCGAAAGGCGCCAGTCCAGTGCGGCAGGGAGGAGGGGAAGCGGCAGAACGGCTGTACGCCAAGAGGCTGGAGAAAGCGGCCTTAGAAAGTGGTGAGGCGGCACCGCACCTGCATGCAGGGTCGAGACTGTCGTAGACCGACAAGTAGCATCGCCAATGCGGCTGTGCGTCTCCCCCGACGGAGACAGCGGCGAGGAAGATGATGTGGAGCTCGTTCGTCGCGCAGAGGCCTGCGGATTCGCATGCAGCAGCCCCTTTCGTGCGCGTGTTTTCTTGCCTTCGCAGCGCGCAAGTGCGCGCATTCTTGGGGGAAAACCTCGTGTGTTGGCTGCAGAAAGCCACTGCCCGCTTCTACGGATGTGTGCGAGCAGCGGACAGCTCAGCCCACCTAGAACGCTCGTCTTGAAAATGTCGGCATACAACTCTGCGCCTTCCCACGGTGCAAGGCCCGCTTCAACTGTGGCGGCTCCTGCTTCCGTGAGAGCCAGTCGACGTCCTCCTTCTCCCCCTGCTTTTCCGCCCTCCACGTCGACGTCGCTACTCCTCCCCTCAACTGGGCGCTCGCGTGGAGCAGCTGCCGACGGGAGGGCGACGCGAGCAGGATGCGTTTTGCCTTCTAGCTGCGCAGCCAGCTCGTCAAGGGCGCTAAAATGCAGTCGCAGGCGTGCCGCAAAGGCCTCCTCGTCGCGGGAAGAGAGCATCGGTGCGCGGCTGGACTGGCCTGTGGCTCCGCGGCTTTGCGGGGGATGTTTTGACGAAGCGGGAAGATGCGAGGTGGTGTCGGGAGCTGCGTCTGGGGGCCCTCGCGGAGCTGCGTGCAGCAGCGGCGCGGAGTCGGGCATGGCCTCTGCATTGTCGCTTGCGTGAAGTGCCGCTTGGAGCATCCTAGCCAGCACTGCAGGGGACCGCAGACAGGGGTAGCGCTGCAAAAGAGCTTGACAGGGGGCGGGGAGGGTGGACGGGGGAAAGGCGAGCGCGCGCAGTGGGAATCTGCATGTTTGCGAGGGGGTCGTATGAGCGGCTTCGACCAGCTCGGGGGGTGCGTTTGCCAAGTTTGCATGAGGCGCAGGCCTTGCGGAGTTATGAACTGCAGGTTTCTCATGAGCAGACGCTCCGCTGCAGCACAGCCATGGATCTGAAGGGCCTTGGAACTGCTGCTGCATCGCGCAACAAGGGGGAGAGGCGCTGGCAGCTTCGGCTTCCAGAAGAAAGCACGTGTGGAGGTAGCGGACAGCCGCCGCAGCCTCCTCAACGAGCGACGCGTGCGACTCCTGTTGCAAAAATGGACCCACACACAACGCAGCAGCAACAGCAGCACCATCAGCGCGAAGTCTGCATACCCACAGCCACCGCTGGGAATATCTGCCACGATCGAGCACGCGCGAACGTGACAGTCTAAGAACCCTCACCTGGCGGCTTCGCAGCGTGCACTGCAAGAGAACTGCTGCAATATCCCCGAACGCGCCGCCATCTGTGTTTCTGGAAAAGCCTTCCCTGCCCCGACGCAACAGAGGCAACAGCACATGCACAGTCTCGAGGAGAAAGCGGCAGAGGTGCTGGCCCTTTAGAGCCGATACGCCAGCAGCAACGCTGCCCTTGGTGCCCGTGGACGAAGAGCGCTCCGGCGAGGCGGCTGCAGCCACTGTCTTGACGAGATCCTGCACATGCGGGAGGGTGTCAGCAGAGCAGATTATGTAGGCTTCTCCTCTGCACACACGGACAGCCACATGCAGACGCAGGAAAAGCCGCCCATTCGTTGCAGTCTTTTTCGGAGCCTCCGATGGCACAGCCAACCATCCCCTTTTCCTCTCCTCTGCGCACTTCTTCGCCAATCGCCTCCCGGCTGCGGCAGCCATCACCACCACCACTTTCCAGACACACAGCTGGATATTGTACGGACGAGTGTAGCTACACGAATCAAACGGCTCATGCGTTTGCTGGGCTTCTTTGCTTGCGTATTCTGCATCTCTGCGTCGCACCTATGTTCGAGGCCTTTCCGTCCGGCACGGCCTGCCATTTGCTGAAATCGAGCAGCCGACAAAAGCTCGTTTCGTCCTACCTGCGAGCGCAGAAGAGGCTCAGCAGTCGATCGACTCTGCTTCACGTCTGCACACACCAGCGTGGACGGATCGAACGCGCAGAGAGGGAGGAACCAAGGGATCCGCGTGAACTAGTCAGAAGAGACTCGCTGCTTTGGGCTGCATGAAGTGTCTGTCTGAGACATACATGGGGAGCGCGAACGATGACGCGAGCAGCGGGAAGATTGACACCCAGAGCCAGTGTCGTGGTTGCACACAACACGCTCAGGTAGCCGCGACGATAGCCGTTCTCCACGCACTCTCGTTCCTCCCCGCTCAGGCCTGCCCATGACGCGCGCAAAAAGGGCAAGACAAACTTCGACGATTTCGCGCATGCAGCACATACACAGGCGTACAAAGCGCAAATACAGGCTGCACGCGACAGACACACCCAGGCAGCCTGTATCCTGGTGCCCGAGAAATCGACTGCATCCTATCCGTGCATAAGATCTCGCATAGCCAATATTGAGCTCCAGAGCCGTTCGCGCACTACGCGCGTCGTCCTCTTCTGACTTTAGAGGCACGCATCAGCTAAAGCCTGCCCACCCGCATGATGATATGCCACGCCTTCGCGGATCGCAGCCAACATGGTGGCTTGGGGGATTAGCGAAAGCTGTGCTAGCTGCCACTGCATGTCTTCGCGGCCTCTTAGAGTCTGCTGATCGACATACAAATGGGGACTGTGAGCCAGCAGCTGTGCCAACATGCTGACTGGCAGGGCAAAAAGTTCCTGCCGTGCTTGCCGCAGCGCCTGCTGTTGCAGCTGTTGCAGCTGCTGCAGCTGCTGTTGTTGCTGTTGTTGCTGCATTTGAGGCGGTTGCTGTTGCAGCCGTTGTTGCTGCTGCTGTTGTTGCTGTTGCAGCTGCTGCTGTTGTTGCTGCTGTTGTTGCTGCATGTGCTTGTACGGCCTCTCCACAGCGCGTTGGGGGGGGACCTCTCGCGGGCACTGCATCGACTCGCAGGCGTTCAGACTTCGAATACTTAGGCAGGCTGCAGCACGCTGCCTGAGCAGATCCGCCCAAGCCTCCATCCGTCTGCAGAACGGCAAAGCTCTGCACACGACGCCAACGGACAGCAATCGACCGCGCATAGACACGTGTGGCCAGGCGTGCAGTGCGTCTTAACGGCTCGGCTCGCCTTCCGTCCTCCGCTTCGAGGGCAGAGCCAAACGCTGCAACATCCACGACGCAACCTTCTCACGACCAACGCGAATGCCTCGTCTCACTTTGCGAGGAAGCTGGCTGTGCGGGCAGTCCACTCCTGCGTGGGACAGAAGATGATGACTTTGCGACTTTCGCGAAGCGTCTCCCATGTCAAAGTCGCCAAGTGCTCTGCGTCTTCCTGCCATCCGCAGCAGTGTTCTCTGGCAGCAGCGGAGCCGTTCGCTCCGCCTCCTGTGGAGCCTGCCCGCCTGGAGGGAGGCGAGTTCGGGGAGACAATGTCGGCTTCTTCTCTCAGGCAGCGCAAGGCTGAAGCGACCACAGACGCATGTTTTCCCCGTCCTGCTCCTAGACTCGCTGTCAACGGCACGGTGGGGAGCTGGTGCGCCCCCCCCGAAGACGCTGTCGCGTGCGCAGCAGTCCCCGCCGCTGCCAGTGCCCGTGCAGCAGCCGACGCTGCAGCCTCCACCAAGGGAGGCAGGGAGAGACGGCCTCCATGCAAGCGCCGCGCCGACTGCAATCCTTCAGTTTTGTCCCACGCATACACCTGAGACCCTCCGCATGCACATGCGCAAGCACGCGTGGCTTGCCACGGCACGCGTTGTTGCGCTCACGCACCGCACAAGTGCCTCCCGACACATCGCAGCCTGTTTCTGCTGTGCTCCGCAGTGCCGAGGGGCCATCCCCACGCTGCAACGGCAGGCACGACCGCCGAACTGGCTGCCGGAGGAGCACTTCGAGGTGCTTAGGCTTCGCCCCGACGCAGTGAGGCGAGCATACAGCTAGATCCGTCGAGACACACACAGACTGCGCGTGCACATGCAATAGTATGCAAACAGCGAACCTCGGACCCAACCTTGACAAAGAGGTCGAGAGGCGACGGCCGATCACCAGTAACGAATAGCTCGGCGTCCAGCCACTCGGCAATCTGCGGCGCAGCAGCCCACACAAGGAAGGCGCAGAAGCCACATACATAGATACATATACACATGCACATACATATTTATGCAGGCGTAGAAAACTTCACAGCCACGTGCCACCGATTCGTGGCTGTCCCTTCCATAGTAAGCACCTCTGTGAATGGCCTTTAGGGCTCCAGGCTGCAGGCAGGCTACAGCACATAGACGCAATTCAGACCCCTTACTTGAGCAGCGTTCGGAAGGGTAGCAGACATGCCCACTAGCTGTATGGGCCGCTTCAGGATTCGATTCAGGAAGAGCACCTTCGCCAGAAGCATCTCCAAGAGATGCCCCCTCTGCGGGTCGCCAATCACGTGAATTTCGTCCACACAAACCAAACCCACGGGGAACTCCGCCTCAATGACAGGCAAACGCCTGCAGACACTGCTCCACCAGCGAGCTTCCTGACAAACTCCAATATCCGCGCTACGAAAAGCACCGTCACAGCCATCCCCCGCCTCTTGCAGAGCTGCGGCATTGCCGGCCGTTTCGGTGTCTTCCGCCATTGCGACTTCAGGGGCTAAGAGGTCAAGGATCAGCCTAAGAGCAAGGCATCAGAACAGAGCATTTTTCTGGTCAAGCCACGAGGCGTGGCATCGCCTTCTGCTGCTTCGAGTTTTTTCCTGCAGCAGCAGGAGCAGCAGCAGCCCGCATCGACAGCTCAATACGCCGCCTAAAAGCAAAGATTCTGCAAAGCGACGCCGTTCGCGTGAGAAGAAGGGGTCAAATTCAAAGAGTCACGCGTGCGGTGCTGCCGTCGCATGCACCCCAGCATTTAGTAGAGCCTGGATCGCGAACCTGTTGAAGATCATGTTGGCCTTTTCCAGCGTGCAAACAGCCACGTCAATACCAGCATACCAGTTGGATGCCGCGTCTGCCCACAATAAAGCACCGCAGGAAGCAGAGGCGACGGCCGTAGAAAGTTTGCCCTCTTCCGTGGGTAGCCTCCGCTGCGCTGTGCGCGACTTCCTCGTGTGAACAGAAGAAAAGTATCGCAAGACCAGACCGCGGTGTGCCAATTCGTGAAAGCAGCCATCTAGGCTCCCAAGCAGCTGCTGCATAGGTGGCTAAGAGAAATGCTCGTTGCATAGCGCATGCAGCGGCAACGCCCAAGGGTCCTATCTGCACGGTCTCGGCTGCATGCCCTTTACCCTTACGCACTGGCGCTCGCATGGAAAGCCTCAACACGCAACGTCATAGGGCCCAAAAGCTGCTGGAGGTGCTGTGCTTTCTCTGTGCATAGTGAGACGTGAGGTGCCACCACGACGGAGCGAACTCCCTCGAACAAGAGGCGTCTGCACAAGCAGCCACCCGCCCACGACGGTTCAGCCCCCCAAACAGCACAAGGCGAGATCCTCTCAGAGAGGCACACTCCAGCTGGCCTTTAGGGATTCCGACTTTTGAAGCGAGGAGTTGCTGGTGCTTTTCTAAGAAGCTCAAACAGCTGTCGACTGCATACCTGGCGATCAAAAGCTCCGCTACCAAACTCTTACCGCCAGAGGTCGGGGCGGAGTATATCAAGGACCGCCAGTATATCCCGTCCGCAACTGCGGCGCACATGCAGGGAACCTGAAACTGCAGCTGCACAAAGCAGAAAGGCGAAAAGCTTCTTCCCCCATCTGCTCCAACGAATCGGAAGAGTTGCTACTCAGTACCTCGCACAAGCCCACGTACGGCGTCACATAGCGCTGCCTTGCCTTGAGTGCCATCGGATCTCCGCTTGTAGGGGAGTGCTAAATGCAGGCAGTAGGCCTGCCAGGGATAAAGACGTTCCACACCGAGAGACTCGTAGGCTCTGCACCAGCACGCAAGGAGCCAAGGGGAAGCTGGCAAACCACCTCGGATGCGTTCAGCGCGTTCGTGCATCGACGGCAGCACATACAAACAACCTGCTGCGGCTCTGGCTCAATATGGGCTAGGAGGAAGGGCAGCGTGCTTGCCTGATAAGAGGACTAGGAATGCACCAATATTGGAGTTCGACGTCGCTGAACGCCCTCCACCTAATAGAAAACGGAGGCACAGCCTCGGGCACGTGTATTCGACTCCCTCGACCGCGTCCTGAGGAAGGCGCACACGACGACAGCCAGGCAGCCCACAACGGTGCCTTCGATCCAACAACATCAGACTGGTTACCTTTAGCCAAAAGCAGCGGAAAAAAACGCTCTGTGAAGGCGTTTCTCCTTGTATACATGTGTATCCACCGAGGTGCCTCCTGTCTTCAAGAGGCGCCGCATGCACAGCTTGCAATTCGTAAGCCCCCTTCTTTTTGCAAGTGCATCGCAGATGCAAACCCGTCAGACAAAACTGAGAGGCCGCCACCTACGTGTTGCTGCGCCTCGGGTCTGGTTGCGAACCCATGCATAAAAAACTAGCAAAAACGAAATACATGAACATGCTGGAGGGAATATCCACTCGATTACGGTTCACGTTCAAAGGACGTCATGCAGATACAGACGATCTGGGGAGGGGGGAAAGAGCCTCGAGCATCCTCAAGCCGGTAGGCATCCGCCCTTGCATTGACGGCTGCTCGTCAAACGGCTGGAACCCTGCAAGCCTTCTCCCCACAATGCTCGATTGTCTGCTGCTAAGCCAGCTTTCCCACGATGAGAAATTCAAAAATGCATGGCTCGCACAGTCAGAGCAACGGCAATGCAGCTAAGGAGATGGACTCATGAAAATGCACCACATATATACAGATAGATGCTGTATACGCGCATGCATGCCATGTGCAAATGTAATCCAAGACAAACCGTGGCATGCTCTGACATGGAATGCAAAAGGCAGTTCTTCTTTCTTGAGGTTGTGGAGGAGGGTTGCCTCGCAAGCAGTAAGGAGGGCGACACTCACCACGGATTCCAGCGGTGGCAAGTATTGCCTCGTCTCGCTGTGCGGCCCAGTAACTCTGCGGCTAATCGCAGCTCAGACAAAGACGGCTGACACAGAGGCATGGAAAGAGGTGCTTGTCCACATTCGCAGCCATCCCTCCCCAACGCGGAAAGCCTTCATATTCCAAGACAACATGAGCTGAACACAGGCCTGAGAGCGGCGAACACGAGCCTTATTCTGCACTTGCGCGCTTTAAAATCGGCCTGTTGACTAGTATTGCGAAACTTGATGGGGAAAACTGTGGAAACAGACGCATAGCAAGAAGGGTCCACCCCCAGTACCTTGTGAACAATATCGCCTTCCAGTGTGACGAAGACAGGGGCACCTTCCGAATCAACCCCTTGGCGCAAGCGTCGCCACACGCCGAGCCTGCCGAATCGCAGCAAAAGCGCAACCATCCTGCCAGTGCATGATGGAGTATCACACATCCGCGGTGCATCCCTCGCCTCTGGAACAGGTGTAACGCTTTCTGCCGTGCTGAGCCAGTGCCCCGGGTAAAAATGCGCATCATTGCAGAATTCGGACAGACTAAACGCCACTATACCTTCTCAAAGGGGTGATTCCTGGAGGCGGCGGTCTTGTTGGGCGTGGCAGGAGGCGGCGCTGCACTCTGGCAGCGCCTGGGAGCAGCCATGACAACGATGGCTGAAATCGCTTGACCAGCTCGTCATTTTTTCTCCCGCTGCCCTTGGAGGTTGCGTGCTGCCCTCTACGCCTCCGTTTTGGGGCCACCCCGGTGGGTGCTTGGATCAAAGGCTTGGCTGCTTCTCCCGACTCCATTTATGGTGTCTCTGCCATGAGACAGGGCGAGTTGCATGGTAACGCTGCCCGCCGGGCTGTCGTCGGGCTCCCGACTGATGATTTCGTGCAGTCCAAGAAAGGGGTCATCATCGCTTGGTCTGAGAGAGCCAGCTTACTGCGGCATGCCTTCGAGTGGATCCACGCCTTCGGTGGCGTTTTTCGCCCAACGCCGCAGTGCAGCCCAGCATCAAAGACCAGAGAACGCTGAGAAGCAGCAGTCAATATCCTAGTTCACCGAGCCGTTGTGCAGGCATTCCAGAGGGCAGGAAGCTGGGCCCTCCCGCGAGCATCATCAATGGGCGGGCGACGCCGCTGCAGCAGCCCCCGAGGGCTCCTCCGCGCAGTGGCCCCCCAGTTCGTGTTGAAATGGTCGCTAGTCGGCTCGTTGGGTCTTTCTTGGGACGAAAATAATGCCGAGGGGCTTGCTGCCATTATTACTGGCGTGCTTGGCTGTTTGCTTCTTTGGAAAAGCGTATTGAGCGCGGCGCACTGCAGCAAGCGTTCCCAGAGCCTGACTGTATCCCGGCGTCAAGAGGCCCTTCCGCTACTTGTCGCCTCCTTATCCACCCAGCTCGAAGGTTTTTGCGCGCCCTACTCGATATCCCGTCTTGGCATAGACTATTTGGGTTAGAGACGGGCAGAGCTGCGACCTTCCCGACCCCACATTCCGCACTGGACCAGGCTCATCCGTTGTTGCTGGCCTCGTGGTTACTGATTGAGCGCCTTTGCGCAGAAGGACTGCAACACTCCTCTCAAATAGGAGACCCCTGTTTGTCCAATGAACACCCTGGATACTCGCCTGCCGCCTAATTTCAATGGGGGCTCTGCTATGGATGAGCAAACGGTGAGCCTTCGGTTGTCGCCGCGGGTGGACGAAGCTAGCTGGCGCAATGAGTGCCACAGTGACCAGTGATGAGAAGCGTTGCACTGCGTTGTGCCGGCGGTATTTGTATTGTGGCTGGGCTTTTCTGTTGCGAGCCATATGACTGCAGGTAGTCCATGCCGTTCCTCACGGACTTGGCCCGTCAAATACACCGCGCGCATTTACGGAACAACAGATGGACGCTGCGGCTAAAGCGGTTCAGTTTGACGAAAATGAGGTCCTAGATCAGGTGGGAAGCGAAGAATGGGCAACTGAGCGCTGCGTGTTTGCTACCACGAGTTGGGATACAGGGTCACGACCTGCTACTCATCAGACAGCTCGTGTCAAGACCCACTAAATGTCTTTTTTAGGTTGTGCTGCGTCAACCTGCTCGTGCAGGAACATCAGCAGCTTGAGTTAACTCTCGATCGCATTTCGTGCTCGCTGGAACCCCCAAGCAGCCTGTTAGATCGAGTTCCTTTTTATTCCAAGAGGCGTCGAGCTGACTGGAAAACGTTGTGTAAAACGGGAGGGTTTAAACGCGTAGACGCATTGCCTGCGGAGCGCGTACTTCACGATGTCTCAGCTGTATGCCGATCAGGTGCGTGGTTCCTCCGTCAGTTTCTTGGGAATGCCTAGGTACAGCCCTCACAAGCTCTCTGCATGCCGAGCGAGCGCACTTCGTTCGTAGCACACCCTCATGGTCACTGCTGTGGCGTGGCGTTTCGCTCATCGGGGGTGGAGGTGCATGCGTGTGCGCTGTTTCCTGCATCTCCGTGCTTTGCAGGGTCACTGGTGGCCATTATGGGACCCAGTGGCTGCGGGAAAACAACATTGATGAACATCATGAGCGGAACCACTGGTATCCCTCACACTGGTCGCGTTTGTTTGAATGGACGTCGGCGGACGAAAGCGTTTGACCGGGTGCGTCATGCGAACGCCCCGGCACAGCGTGCCGTGTTAGCATTGCCACTTTTGGGGGGGGAAGGCGGGGGGGTAGGGAAAAGGGGGGTCTTCAGTTCCGCGTCGAGGTAGTGGCAGAAAAAGGCCACCCTGTGCCGCCGTAGAAAGCGGGCGGGTAGCGTATGTGCGCCGCCAAGGCCTTCCTGTTATGTGTCGCAGTGTTCAGGGCCTCGCCATGCTGCGCGTTTTGTGAGCTTTTTCAGCTTTCGTCGTATGTGACTCAAGACGATGTCTTCGATGGGAATGAAAAAGTAATTGAATGTCTACAGTTTTCATATCGCCTCCGCAAAGCGATTCCGCGTGAATGGGGGCCGGAGAAGAGGCGCGAAAAAGAACACGAAGCTGTGCAGCGTGCCCTTCATATTTTGGGCCTTGACGGCGTGCAGCGAAGTCGCGTGGGCAGCGCTACACAGAGTGGGATATCTGGAGGCCAGAAACGGCGGCTGGCGCTTGGTATAGGTGCGCTGAATAACTGCTAGCCTGGAGGAAGCAGCCCCCTGTGCAGCCAGGGGACTTTTATCGTCTCATTAGTGCGTCTGTTTTTTGTTCCAGAGCTCTTGTGCTGCATTTTGAGCATGTTTGTAGGCTTGATGAGTGATGCTAAGATCTTGCTGTGCGACGAACCCACCACTGGCCTCTCAGCGGCAGATGCGCAAATGGTCGTTGGCGCCCTCCGCCGGCTCAGCGTGGAATGCGGCATGGCGATTGTGGCAGTTGTTCATCAGCCTTCTCACACCATTCTGGGATGTTTCGACCACCTGTTGCTGCTAAGCTACGAAGGCCGATGTGTCTATAACGGTCGTGTAGACGCGGCACTCGAATACTTCAATGCCTTGGGCTTCCCCTGCCCTGTTCATCAGAACCCTGCAGACTTTTACCTGGACCTTGTCTCTCAAAGTGGAAAGCACGCTAGTGAACTTGCGGATATCTATGATGAACTGATGAAACCACTAGTCGAAGCTAGAGTTCGCCACGCTCACGAACATCCTCCTCCAGCCATGGACGAGATTGTGCGCTTTCCTCCCTCGACAAAGAGTTGGATTAGGGCCACTCTGAACCCATTCGCCCCTTCTTGGGTGCCATTTAGAAGAGATCTTGAGGGGTTCCTGCTGCAATGAGAACGCCAGGTGCGTGTGTGTGGGCATGCTGTCCTCAGGTTGAAGACGTGGAAACTGCCGGCCCATGCATTCAGTTTCTTGAGGTAACGAAGCGTGCCTTTCGCCTGTGGCTGCGGGATCATACCACGCTGGGTGCGATTATGGGCGACGCTGTTGTGCAAGGATTGGTGATTGGAGGAGTTTTCTTCGATGTCCAGAACCGTGCATCAGTATATTATCAGCTTTCGGCGCTCTTCTTAATGATTTTAAGCCTTATATCGACTGCGCTGTGGACGGTGCCGCTCTATGTACAACAAAAGGCACAATATCGAATAGAGATTAGTGACGGCTACTACTCTCCCATCCCATATATGCTTGGCACATCCCTGGTCGCCAATTTCTTTGTCTTGTTGGGTGATGCAGTGCTTGTCACTATTATGTGGTTGTTATTTCGTTTCCCCTTTGTACCATTGCTCGTATCCTATTTTGTTGGCTCGTTGGGATTTGTTATTTGCGATGTAATGACGGCTATCTGCTCCCTGGCCAGTAAATCGTTTGCGGAGGCAAATGCATCTTCGACGCTGATGCTCATACTACTGATGTTTGTCAACGGCTTCACAACGAATCCTGCATCGCTTGCCGCCGGAATCGGCTGGATTGCATACTTTAGCCCATTCTTTCTTGTTTTCGAAGCGCTAACCATCTGTATTCTGGAGTCACACGATTTTCAGCACGATCCCTCAGCAACAAGCGGCAATTTACCACTACGTAGCAAGGAGGAAGTATACCATACATTCGGCATTGCTGGGAGGGCCTACGGCCACACGGGCAGCGCTATCCAATGGCTATGGTCGGTCGATGTTTTGCTCCTGCTAGTGCAAATGGTGATCTTGAAGTGCCTCGTTTTCACCTTGCAGGCGACTGTTTTTTCACCGAAGCGCTATAGATCTGAACCAGGGAGTACGCGCCGAATCAGCCGTCCGTTTTTGCTCAAGTGGATAGCAAAGCTTGGACGCGAGTGAACTGCCCATCGACTGGGTGCCCTTTTGCGTATCCTCTCACCTGCCAGTGGATGTAACTGGCACCGAAATCACCGCACATTTCGTGAAAGGTATTATTTTGGACACGCCTTTACCCATTTAAATGACCATTTGGGGATGCTCATGTTGATTTCCCGTCTGCCACTAACGGAGTAGGCAGTAGGGTGGGTATGCGGTGCTGACTAGCGAAAGGAAGCGGCTCATCTTTCCTGTGCCCACTTGCAAAGACTGCAGCGCTGTCTGTTGCTCTGCATAACTCCATACAATGCTATGTTGCAGTGGAATGCATAGGAGCAGTGTATAACGCCATGGTACTTTTTGGCTACGCTAATTTGTGCGCATTCCAAAACTATTCATTGGTTTTAAGCACTTCAGTTGGGCCAAACCCGCTGGCTGTACCAACATCAAAATCATCTTTTTCGGACGCCCAAATCATGCACTGCTGAGCGAATTTTAACGCCTCTGCTAATTCACTCCAAGCAGCACCCGACTGGTCAATAACGTAGGTGGGAAAGTGAGCGAGAGGTTTGCTTATAAATCCACCTTTTGCGTCTTCACCTAAAAGTGTCTCCAGCTGGCGGTGGCTTTTGGTGAATTGACCTGCGAACGTGATGCATAGAATCCCAAAGGCAACCAGCCAACACAGCTGACCCAATGCACAGCTCTACGCCAGTTCCCTACAAACCCATTACAAGCATGATCACCGATGAAAATCAGCCTGAAAGCACAGTAAAATTACTGAAGGCGTGGAGCTCAAGCCTCAGTGGGGCTGAGCCATCACATGGTGCCTAAAGCTGCTGGATGGCATCGCTGAGGAAGTCCTCTGGCCAGAGTTTCACCTCACGCAACTCGCGGCCCACCGCAACCATGTATGCAACTGCTTGCACTGTGGGCTATCTGTAGAACTTACTTGTTCTCTCGCTGGGGGGGGGAAGCACAAGGTCGAATGCGTGCAGTCGCAAGGGCAGTGTGGCCCCAGAGGCCCGCCACTCGACGACGATGGCGAGTTCTGCAAGAAAGCCCTCCTCTAAGAGCCGCTGGCGCAATATGGTACAAACAAATTTAGGCAACTCAGCACAGAGACGTTTGAAAAACAAATTGAAAACACTCGCGGTAGGTGACCTCCCCCTCCATGTGCATTGTTCAGAGCTGTCCTTCTCTATATCATAGTCTGGCGGAGAAACGTTGATTCCGTCAAAGACAGTCTCTGGCAATTTGTCCTCTCCCGTAAGCTCGACTAGTTCAGAACATATGGCCAGCCCTTCCAGAACAGCCTGGCCCAGTGCGGATGCCAGGTGTTCAACTTCTTCCGCACCGGCGTCCTGGAGATTATTGATCTGCAGGTCAAATTTGCAGAAGAACAGGATGAACATCCTGGAAAAGGCTTGAAACTCCCACTGGAATGGCACGTCACTGTGTAGTCGCTTTTGCCAATGCTCCGCGCACTCCTCGTCCCGAAGAGGAGCTTGAGCGACGCTCTGGGAGCGGACCACCAAAGAGGCGAGCTCTGTAACCAGTGCCTGCATTCGTTTGTGCATCAAATCCATGTCAGTTTCCAACCTGTACGGTGCTTGCAGTACCCACAAAAGTGCCCGCGCTTCATAAAAGTGATCCAGTAAGGCTGGCAGCCAATCCGAATGCGTTATCGGGCCCTGCGCACGCAGCTCCTTCAGCGCCTGCCATCAGCATCAAGACACAGCAGTGATACACTTGATGCTCTCGGGGTCAACGGAGGCAGTTTGCTCGACAGGCTGCTCCGGTGCAGCAAGGATCGCTGGGACATGAGGGCAGGCAGGGCTGCAGCACGGGTGTTTTAGATTGTATTTGTAGAATATAGTTGGGCACCTACCGTTTGCGCGACTCTGACTGCCTCCTGATGACTTATTAGACCAAGGACAAGAGCTTGGGTGGAGGCAGCCACCGCAGTACGATAGGGCATTATGGGGACACCGAGGTCTTGTGGATCGACAGGCGCACGTGCTCGGAAGTGAACGCTAACTTCCGCACCAGAAGACAGCAAGCGCCGGCTTGCCGTCAGTGGAATTTGCTTGGCCTGCTTCATGTACACTCGGTGGCATTTAATGAAAATTACCGGCACAATGGGGTCTGCGTAATTGCTGGCCTTGAAGGTATCCCTGCTTCTCACCCAGCGGACCGAATACAGGCGCAACAGGTCGCGCACCTTATCCCCAATCAGTGTTGCCACCGCAAAGGCCTCACTCCGGCTCAACTGTTTGCAATCACATGATTGATCAGGGGACGACTCTTTACGAGTCATGCGCACACTGAACGCAAGCTGCACTGCCTCCAAAACCCGACCCCTATATCTGCACATCCACACATATATGCATCCGCGGAAAGGCACGAACAGGCGTACACGCATTTTCATACACTGGACAATCGAACCATGTTAGCATAGAGCAGAAAGCATGACCCTCACAGCATCCAAATAGACGAGCTGGATTCTGTATCAGATTCTGCCTGCATAAAATGAAATTCCCCGGCGAAGCTAGTCTAACGTACTCTATTCCAAATTTCTGAATGCCTTCAATCATCTTGCGTGTACGACTATTCCTGGCAAAGGGAACCGGCCCTTCCTCCCCGGCGTGCACCAGATGAAGAAATCCCCCAATAAATCGACCTCCTATTACCGCCATTCCAATCATAGTTTCGATATCCCTGAAATGCACACGATTTCGCCTTGTAGCAGTGGCATAAACTGCCTTGAAAAACCTTGTTCCTCACCTCGAGGCCCCAACTTTCCATATGTGTGGCATCACTTTACTTTTAACCCCCCTCCTCCCCCCCCCCAAAAGAAATTTCCCACTGACTTGTAGCCTGTGTCGCCAAAGAATACAAGGACGGTGTCGTCAGATCCTACATGCCCATCGTCGTTCTCATGTACCCCGTTGGCCTCGTTCGAGGCGCTCAAGTTCAACAAAAAATCAAGTTTTTCTTCTGCAAGTAAGGCTTCGCCTGCCGCAGTAAATGTAAACGAAGGGTAGTTCGAGTCCGGCAAGAATGGGAACATAAAAGGCACTTGCACTTGTCTTGTTCTTTGTTACACCGCAGAGCAATGCTATCGAAGTTTCCTGATAGGAACACTAAGCTGCGCATGGTTACTCTAATGACAGAGTGTCGAGCATACTTCGCAGTGACGATAGCATAACCCTGTTTTCGTTCCCGGCCTTCCAGGTGGCCTTCGGATCTCCTGTAGCCTGCCTTGCTCCATTTGCGCATATGGCAGACATATGTTGATATAGCATCGACGGCCTGAAGAGGGGAATACTAGGTCGGGCGCTAATGAGGGCGAGAGGCAGCGGATCCTGTTTCGGCATGGGTGTAGGCGGTGCTGTTTTGTGAGTCGTCGGTGCAGCTGGATCGTGCGGGCCAAGTGAGAGAAGGTACATCAACACACTTAGCCCTGGGTAACTTGCTCCACGGGGATACCGTGAATCTACTCCGCCCAAATAAGAGCTGCCGAACATCCAACCACCAGAGGAGATCAGTGTGTCGTCAATATCCGAACCGACGACAACGCGCTGTGCACGTGCGCCATGAAGCCTCCACAGCTGCAGCTGAGGCGACCCCTGCATCACGCAAACTGGAAATGGGCACCTAAACTTAGAATTTCCCCCTTCATTTGGGAGATGCCCAGGCTCAGTTTGGGCGCAGCCAAATTCACAGGCGGCGTTCCCTTCGTTACTTCTACTGTTGGGTCGCGAGGCCTCCGCGGAGGGGTGAATACCAGCCGTCCACACATTTCTGAAACAGTCCACAACGAGGAAGGCTATGCTCCAGCGAACCAAGAGTGGTTTCCTCATAGATACTGGCAGCGCGAATATACATGCACAAGCCTTGTTCCCATTTGGTCTACTGAGAGAAAATTAGTACTAAAACTGCGCGAATACTGGCCCGACCCTACAGAGCTGGGTTGCTTTTTGCGCACTCGGAAACAACTTGGTTCCCCAGGAAACACGGAACAAAAACCGGCCGAGACAACACAAATAACAGGCGACCAAAGGAGTCTGTTTCGTCAAATGGAACAGTAATCTGCTCCAAATTAGCTGGCAATTGCTCGATCTGAAGAAATTGACATTCGATTGGTAGTCGGCTACTCCGCAGCCCAAAGCATCACCGCCATGTACTTTTTCCTGATAATTAAGAATACCATCGGTAATAAGCTTTTTAAAATCAAGGATCCTGCATGTGGCGCCCATTCCGTCTCATGAAGACAAATTCTTTGCTCCTATTGCCTTGCGGGGCCACCTGTTGGAGCTTGCCACGCTGTCCACCCTGACGGATGTCACTAGACTGGTCGCTACATTTGGTCTACCCCAGTTTTTTCCATGAGCTTTACCGAGGCATGTTGAATTTTACGCGAAGCAAGGTCAACCGTATGCTACCAGAGGACATGTCGTGTGCTTGCATGGAAAGTTACTGTTTGTACCAATGTGGGAAATATGCGAGTCGCTGCAAAGGGTGCTGCTATATGCAAACTAGCTGCCATTTCTCTGCTAAGGCACAGCGTTTGCAGAATAGGGTAAGCGAGGAGGGCAGCCTCTTTCCAGACGATAGTGGAGCTTTTGTTAAAGTTTTTACAAGGCTTTCGTTAGAGTGTCTCTCTGAGGAGACTGAGAGGGATGTACACTACTGACCATTGTTCCCTGCAGAGCACATGGAGTGCTCTAGGAGTGAATTTCCCTTCACAGAATCCGTGGCACGGGCACCGTGTGTTTCACAATCATTGTCTAACTTAGGTACCAAATTAACGCCGTTCACCACGAGGTATCTCTGTCCTTGCCTTCGTTGCCTGGCATGTAGGCCATTTCCATGCCGTAGTAAAAGCCTTTATTCCTTAATAATCATCATTAAACTGCGGTGTATTTAAGCTACACTAAACATGTTTAAGGTAGCGCATAAGCATTTGTGCGTCGTTTCCTGCGTGGAACATGTTCGCCAATTTTTCCTTGTATCCATGCTGCACCTTTCCCCTTCAAAACAGCTGTAGCGCCGCACCAGGAATTCTCAAAAGAAGGCACTTCGCAAAAAGTAGCGAGTCAAGCTACACTTATATACTTTCTACCATAGCGCCTATAAGCAATTAGGAATTAGTATAGAACTGAACGATTCATTTATCTGGTTCTATCTCCTATCTGCTGCAGAGCCGCTAGATCGATAGAGCATGACGTGCTGTGTGCGTGTGTGCTAATTGTTATTTTCAGCTAGCTGCGAATGTTCGGAGTGCATATAGGGTGCAACTACACGCAGTTTAGATCTCCTTCTCCCCTAACGTCGAAAACCCTGTTGGGCACGTGGAGGAGAAGCGTCAGCTCTTTTGGCACACGCTCAATTGTTTCTGGTCACGCTTTCTTGTATCTAGAACTAAAGATCTTCCAACTGAGACCATAGAAAGACCCTTAGAGTTGGTCCCACTGCATGGTTTGATCCAGCTGTTCTCATTTCACACCCTAGCTGTGGTTGCAGTGAACCTTCTGGTCTCCCTCCAAAGTCCGTCTGGGTTTTACCAAAATAGCTGCAATTTCAGTGATCTGATTTATTTAGGCAAATTCATGGAAAGAGCTTCTGACAATGGAAGTAGAGAGTGGCAGAACGCCTGCTGCAGCGGCACAGGCTGGTTTTCGTACTCGCGGAACACAAGAGCTCCGTAGCAGGAAAAGGGGCTTTATTTGTCATCCTGCGAGATGTCTATAAATGCATCTATCAGATTATGCCGATGAGAAGCTCATGGTGGCCGAAAGGTTAGGCAAGGAAGATTTTATCAGCCGGCTGGAGGGGTGCCCCGCATGGTACCCCGGAATAGAGGGACCGGTATTTCGTACAGCGTGGTTATTGAAAGAAAAGAAGCCTCAATGATGGCCTTTCCCATGTGTAGGAAGTCGTCTGCATGGAGGGATTAGTACACGCACGTAAGCACAAGGCAAACCTTCGCACACTACCTGACTCGTCGGTTCATACAAAGATAAATGAAGCAGAAGCAAGCTCAGGGAGAAATGAAAAAGCTTGTGCATGAGGATCTACCAGTAGATCGGTAGGTGAAGAAATAGTGGCCTTTGACTGGCAAATTTTGCATCGCAAACGAGCTGCTGCTTTATCAGTGATTTATGTGTGGTCTATCCCAAGTGCAACGTCAGGAGGTCATACGGTGGGCACAGACTTAGCGTTTGAGCAACAAATCGATGGGGCCCCAAAAAAACTATTCGACTACTTTAGGCTTTAGAGGCAAATTAAAGCAACCTTTGCGTCTAATGCTTGAACGGAAGAACCACGTCGGGCACCCACGGATGTAGGAGCTGTGCCAACCCACTCTAGTCTGCAGTCTAAAATACTGGAGAAAGGGAGCCAGTGGGAGCCCGCTCTCTCGAATAGCCAGAAACAGCCCAGTATCAGTGTGTGGTTCTATTGTGGAAAATTGGTTCATACAATCCCAATCTCCAAACGCAATCAAAATACCAAGAAACTTGAAAAATTGGACTAGGCTCAAGGGAGGTAGGCTGCTTGGAGAGCAAAGAGGGAGCATCAGGAAAGTGCAAGGCGCTCCAGGCAAACTGCGGCGCATTTAAAGAAGCTATACTGGAGAATGATGCATGTGCTGGGCCATCTATGGTCAAATTTGCTATGCTTCAAGTTTACATTAATGGATAAGAATTGCTTGCATTAATCTACACTGAATGTGACGTGAAGCAGTTATCTTGAAAGACTGCGCAGCAGTGCAATTTGCTTGTTCACTCGTTAGGACGATCCATTTAGCTCAGTTTTGCTTATGGGAGGCAAAGCACAAGGATCGGCGAGGCTACTGCATTTAAATACTACTTCAAACGGAATCGAGTCCTACCGGCATGGTCCGTGGCTTCCCTCTTGCACCCGTGCACAGCAACGTAATCGTAATGCCATGGGCGACTCCATAGAGGGCGCGCATGCGGCCACTGCTGAATGCTATTGTTAGTGTGCTGGGAAGTGCTAAGAAAGCATCTCTTGGTGTCCTTAACAAAGAGTTTTAATTTACGGTGAGGTTCGGAGCCAGTACCTCTACAAGGTGCGGCTGAGTCTTCATGCGGGCGAATTAGCATTGCAGTAAGAAAAGACTGTTCTGAGCATGAATCTCATCTAAAGGGCTCTGCTACTGGCTTCTGAAAAAACTTCGATTAAACCTCCAGCCGTGAAGCACCAGGATTGGGCGAAATTCAAGGGGGAGGTCGATGATTTGCTAAAATTATGACGAGCTCCTGGTAGGCTGGTTGTTTGCTTACTGTATGGTCCAGCATTTAAAGTTAATCACTGAGGTTAGCCTCGCACAATATCTCGTGGAATCCGAAGCTCTCACTGCATCAAGATGACATTGAACGACAGGCATATGAATCGGCGAAAGAAAACGAAGCGCGGGAGTCGACCAACCTTCTTCGGCATAGCCCGATGTCAAGGCCTTAGAAGGACTGAAGGTGTAGCATGGGCGTTAACTTTAGGTCGCTTAACAAGGCCACAGTGAAAAAGAAACTTAATACATTGGCAAATCGCTTGACAGATTACACGATTCATAAATGTACTCAGCAGTGTACTTAATAAACGCTTACCTACAAATTCCCACGTACCCTAATGCCCGGCACACAACGTGGTTCCATACTTGCCCTAGCAAACCCGAGTGTACATGCAGGCTTTTTGAGCTGCTTCAAAGCTAAAACCTCACTACAACGGCCAGTTGGAAAAGATTTTATTGAGCTTATCAATATTCAGCGGACAGGTTCGTGAGCACCTACAGCACCTACGGTGTGCACTTCAGCGGTTGCGAAGCAAGGACTGGTATGTGAAGGCAAGCAAGTGTGTTTTCATGGAACAGTTGTGTTTTTGGAATCATGGATTTCGCCTTTAGAAAGTGAAACACATCCGGCAACATTTGAAGCAGTCAAGCCGCTGCCCCTACCTTTCGGACCTGCTGGGGCGTTGAGAAATTCTGTGAGCTTGCATCTGACTGCCCGAATTCAATTCGTGAGGTTGCTTAGATTAATGCTTCCTTGAACCTGAGAAAGCGTAATCTGCGACCCAAGCAGAGAAGGCTGACACTGCAGCAAGGACGCCGACCGGTCGCCTACCAGCTCCTCCGGTATCTAGGTTGCCCGATCATGAGCGTCATTTCTTCCTACCAACCAATGGTAGTGACGTAGCAATGGGTGCTATTGTCCCCCAACACGCTTCTGGTTTTCCGAACAGGCAAACTACTGCTTGTCACTCTCATCGCCTCACGAAACATGACATTCCTAGAAACACCAGCAAAATGAAGTCTATGGGGTGCGATCGGGCAGGAAAAAAAGCTGACTATATTTCCTTCGTGGTAGTTTGACGTGCGTACCAAAAATTAGACTTCAATGAACCTTATAAAAATGGTTTTCTGACTTAGAGAGCCTTACAAGTTCTTGCTGGCTTGGGCTCCTCCTGCAAGACGACTTAATGGTAAAGTGTATTAAGGCCATTAACAATGTGCTTGCCGACGCGCTCTCGGGACACCCCAACGATTCGCTATCACGGAGCACAAACGCTCTTGTCTGCAGCGATGCGGAATCTCGATCAAAAATATGGTTCTATGCTCCTGACACCCTGACATGTAATACTATTGCCAAAATCTACGACGGCAAATGATGAAACACTGCCATATTAGATGTGATATGCTGTTGCTTAAAACGGAACTGGACACCGTTACTTGTGCACTCCGGCTTTAATCTGCAATGCCGCTTTTTGCAAGAGAGATGATCTTGTTTCTAGGTAAGTGGCGAGCTTTACACTACAGTTCAAAAGCTCTAACGGCTTTTTTGGTGTCCCCGGATGTGTCTTAGTACAGAGGAGTATGCAAACTTATAAAGCCCCCCGTCTGGTTCCCACAGCAGCCTAACTTGACATCCGGTGAGTGACGTAGGCCTTATGTCCTTGGTAGCTTCTTCTCACAATAGAACAGAGAAGACTCAAGTCACATATATATATATATATATGCCTGAGCAAAGTGAAGGGCCTTGCAGGTAGTAAGTGTATAAGATTAGCCTTTTCATATTGCCCGCAAGCCCTCCGCTATGCATGGAGTGGGGCTCTATTTTCCTTTTATTTCCGTTATCGCCGAATAAAGGGGCCTTTCTGAGCGTTTGCAGGCGTCGAATTCAGCTTTTAGCTTAATTAAATTAAAACAGAAAGTGCTTATATACCTGTGGGAATTGCGTAGAAAATGCCAGCTCTTAGTGCTAAGTTTTTATCTGCCTTTACATGTGCAGGCGCTCTTAGGTGTGTCTTCTTGACATTCATCATTATGCCTTTTTTGGGATTTTGAAGGCGTCTATGATGCCTGCACCGGCTATATCTGCATGCAAATATTGCTCTACCTGGCGCGGTGACTGATCAACTGTTTGCTTGTAGCAGGGGGCACCCACACAAGGGCGCTCCAACAGCAGCGAGCCATCGCGCTATTGCAGTCGTGTTGTTAAATTAGGTGTCTGTTTCAGGCTGGTATGCGTGCATTTCTCCCTGATTTTCTTCACCGGTCGAAGCACCTGTTGCTCTTCTCCTTCGCATCGTTTTTTACGCTCCCACCTGCTTCGGAGGTGGCGATAGTACAGCTCTCCTGCTGTCCAGCATGAACTTAGTCAAGCTACAGGCACAGAGCACGACGTTGGTCTTGTTTACAGCTGGCAAAGAGGCAGCGGGCTCGGCTACACTTCTACTGTCTATGCAAAATGGTTGTATTTAACTGAGTGCTAGTTGAGAATTGATTGATTCGTTTGTATGTCCGTTTAACTTATTTATTGCGGGGTACCTTTCGCTGGACATCAGTAGACGCAATGTTGTGTCCGTGTTCTTTGAATGCTTTATTCAACTAGCAGCAAATATTGGGAGTGCTTTGAGGGTGCAGCTGCCCGCATCCTGGCTGTTCCTGTGCAGGCATATCGGGAACTTCAAAGGGCGCTGGCACGGGAAGAAGGAAAGCCCTTTGGAAAATACTCAGTAGCCTTCTATAAACTTTGTATTGAGTTCGTAGTTAACATTCTCTCCACAAAGACCTTGGACGGAGTGTTGCAGTGTGCTTTTAGGTTAGCCCGGAGCACGAAAAACTTAACGTACAACACACGCCAATTGTCTAATCACGCTAGAGCATTTGGACTCCCACCGTTCAGCAGAACCGCGTTATCTTGTACTCAGGAGAGCAAGCCAGAAAGAACTTGATGTCCGCAAGATCAAGAGAGTGGCGCCCTCACGCAAGGCTACTCCAGCATGTCATTGAGCACCTACTCTTTAATTGCAGGCATTAGCCCTCTTTCCATCCCTCTCATTGCCTTATGTTGTGTTGATTCACTGGAGCATTCACTTTTCAGCCCAGCGAAGCCACAAGGAACTGGTGCCTGCCTGCGCATGCGGTGGCGGCAGCAGACAGCAGGGCCCTAAAACGCTGGTGTGTTTTAGATGGGCGAATCTGCTATTTCGTTTCTCATTTTGCTTTCCTGGTTTAAAGGGTGAGTAGTGTGGGTGCGAACTCCCCTGGACAGGCGAAAGGCCAGCATTTTGGAGAGATCTCCGGCAGATTCCTTGGGGGGGGGGGAAGGACGGGGCGTTTGGCTTTCTTTTGCGGCGATCTTTGTGTCGGCACCAGCCAGATACAAGAGCAGTGGGCACAGTTATTTCGTCCTTCAGCGCGCACCTGTTTCAGCTATCACCCTCCTCATGCTCTGCAGTCGCTGGTCAAGGCCGACGCCCGGCGCCACCAGAACGTCAAGGACACCTGTCAAGCAGTCATCAGGAATACCGACTGCAGCCTCACTCACTGAAGTGGCTTGAGGAGTGCTGCATCGTCGCGTGTTTAACGACCAGACTCTTAATTAGAGACCCAAAATGGATGCATTGATGATTGTGCACCAGCTGCAGCGGCTGGCAGCAGAGCCACGGCCGTCTCCAGCAGTAAAAGCAAAGATCCCCAGGATGGCTGTAGGAATATGCTACTTTCTGGAACACCCAGATCCGGGTGTGCAGCATCAAGCGGCGGGAGCGCTCAGACTCCTGCTCGAGCAGCACAGGCAGCTGTTGTTACAATCACCAGAACTCCACGAGATGCGATCTGCCCTACAGCAACATGCAAACAACAGCGATGTAGTCGTCAGTGAATGCTGCACTGCGTCGCTGACCTTGTTACAGCAGGACGCTGTGCAGCAGCGGCAGCCGGAGCCCTCCGACGAGCAGCAACGACAAGCGGCAACTGAAACAGGTGAAGAAACGCTCGAGTCTCTTGACCTATTTTCTGTGGTTTTGGGCCTGAGGGGTCTGCTGCGCTGCCCTTCTAACCGTAGCTTGATTACCTTCAAACGTGAACCACAGGGACGGCAGCAGCAAGCACAGGACCAGCACGGGAAGCGGATGCTCGAGCTGCTGCAGCGTGACTTACAGCTGCGTCTTGTTCGCGTCTGGGGTGTCTCGAGCGCTACTGTGACTCTTAATACTACCAACTTGCTGCAACAGGCAGAGGCGCTGTGCTCACACTCTGCGGTAGCCACTGAGGAGCAAAAGCAGTCAAGTGAAGAGGGCGACGGAGTAGCGGTGGTGAGCATCCGTCTGTCGCGCAGAGCACAGCGCTTGCAGCAGCAACTGAGAGAACTTCGTGCTGCTGTCGGTCCCCTCACTCTCCTGCTCAACTCGGCATTACTACAGAAAGCTCAACCAAAAGATATAGAGGTGCCAAAGGCAGCTCTTTGGAATGCTTGTACGGCTACTGGCACTGGCAGCGCCGCAGCCAGGGCGACGTCGCCTCCAGTACAACAGCAACAGGATGACAGCGGGTATCTGGACGAGGAGCTAAGAGGCAATTGGGAAGGGACGGGGGAGTCTCAGAAGAATGCGGAGGTAGCCGCAGGGAGTAGCAGAAATAATGGCTTTTCCTTCTTCAGCGCCAATTCGGCCTTGTTCGGTGAGGCGCACACTGCTGGATCTTGCATAAAAGACTCCAGCGTACCCTCATCTGTTTTGCAGCTTGTTTGTCTGGGAGTGTATTACTACTTTTTTGGGCTTAACGCACAATTTCGAGAGCTTTGATACAGATTTAAAGGGTGATGATGGCCGTGCTGTTTGTCGACAGCGGAATTGCCTGTATTCCTTGGGATTCAGCTTTTTATCCGATGATCGCCATCGGAGCATCTGCGTGACAGATCGTGCATTGCGGATTTATGGTGGGTTGGTGTGTGTTTTTACAGCGCAGTCCCGTTTCATGGGCGGAATGATCACCCCCACGGAAAATAGCGCAGAAATGAGTGCAAAGCTAAAGGCTGAAAAAGAGAGGAAGGCTGCTCTGCGGGCCCAGCCTCAAGGGGGAATTATCGACAGATTGCTCGGGCGCCTTGGTTCAGGCGCGGGACTCCTTTGAACTCTCTGAGCAACACGCATCAGTCTCACGAGCAGCAAACCTGAGCGCGACATGCAGGTGGGAGATTTAGCCGTTGGGTTTCTTTTGATTGTGCAATGAACGCCACCGCCTCAAGTTACAAAAAGCAAAGGTTTTCAAGCTGACAAGAAGCGAATGCATGTTCATGCACATTTTATGTATGCTCATGCGTACACGGGTATTCCTACGCTCCACAGCCCTTGACGCCGCCGCACTTTCATGTTGAGTGGCGCAGCGCATGGGCGGTGGCGGGGCCACGGTGAGGTGTTCCACACAGTTTTTAGATCGCAATGTTCGCCTCAGGATGAACGTGCCCTGAGTGTGCCTAGTTGGCGGGGGGCTGAGCGTTCGTTGTGTCGTGCGACATCTCATTCCCCGAAGCCTTGAACCACTGCTGTGAGCAAGCCTCAGGTCAGAGGTTGCTTGTTGCTGTGTGGAATTCGGTGAAATTAATGGCATTACTGCTGGTGCCCTGAATTCTGCATTTCACATTATATTCATCAAGAACAGCAGCCCCCCAGTCAGCGCGGTAGTCGAACATACCGGGTCAGAGAACTGCGACGCATTGAAGGTTGTAGTGCAGAATATAGGGAGCACGACTTTGTTGTGCTCATTTCAGTGTCAGCTAGTAAGATTTACTGGAGCTGAAGTTCGGCGTTTCACAGTCTGCCGTCTAGAAGGAACGTCTCCCCGGCGGAGCCGCGCTGAAAGTAGGAAGCGATAGGATAGACACGAACAATACTGCTACATCTCTGCTACCGAATATGAAGCATTTCTGTTTGCATGATTCATGGTTTTACGCCGACGAAGTATGGTGATTCAGCTGTGTCAGCATGGGTGCACAAGGTCGGCTGTGGCTGGACGGGTACTTCACAGATGAAGAACTCAGTAATATTCGGGAACCAACACTAGCTTTGTCCGTCTCTCTGAGCTATGCCTATCTGTATATTCTTCATGGAATAGTTTTGTGATCTTGCGGGCAACAGCAGTTGCCCTCGGTTCACCCTGAACACACAGAATGCGGCCCTGCGGCTCCGGCCTATGGAGCATGCGGCTGCCACTGGCGCTCTTCATAGTTCGCTGTCGCCTTGATGAAACATGTCACTGGCATTTGAATTTATTTTAAAGCCAGTACCGCCTAGATGCATGGAAGGACAGATAAACCAAGGGATCACATTGAATAGCGCGAGGCGCATCGCGAGTCCAGCGACTTCAGGCGCAGAAAGGAATTGGGGGTGCTGCTGCGAATCTCTTTTCACTTCGGTCCTTGCAGAAGTTCAAATTAATGCAAATTGTATCGCTTGTCTGTCGTTCCGAGCGACCGTACGAAGATGGCAAATCGCATGTCGGCGGACGCGGCCTGTGCCTTTGACGGAATGCTCCCCGCCTCGGACTCGGCCGCGTTCTTGACCCACTTCGACTTCTCTGCCATTGATGAGGTAGACCCTTCCCTCGGTAAGTCTATAGTTATCATGTCTTCTTTGACAGTGCAGTGGATCCTCAGTGGAGAAAGTGTTCATCAGGACCCTAGCTGCCTTTGCTGCCCGGTTCTCGGTTGTCTGCGCTCTGCCTGTCATCGTTCTCCCGCCTCTGCTGCACCCAACTCCAAGAGAAGCCTCAGCCTCTTTTTAAATAAATCTTATGGAGCAGGCAACTGTTTGTGCTAGCAGTTGCGCAAAAAAGCATTCTAGTGGGAAGCCCAGTGTGTGGTATCTTGTTCGTGCTTACAGCGGATGGCCACTTGATTCTTTACGAGAGAGAAGTTCCATGCGAACTTCGCATGCAGGAAGGAAGCAAAGCCCCCCAGGATGTGGGGAGACTCGAGCCCATTAGGGTGAAAATTCTGATTCTGGTCAGGCTATTGCTCTCACCTACCCGCTATGCCGCACCGTGCCAATCTGGAAGGTTTCACAATGTAATACAAATCCGATTGTTAATTGTCTTTTCAGGGGGAAGAGCTTAACCCTCAAGAAGTGCGGATTGAGGCCTCGAGCGAGAACGACTTATTCTTTCATTATACCCATGTGTATGCACACATAGGCCCCGCGTGAATGCATACAGCCTAACAGAATTTTTTCGTGGGGTATAATCCGAAGCACAAAGTGATTGAGTATCTTCGTTACTTGATATGGACTTGAGTGACTTTGTTTTTAATTACTTGCTGCTTCGTTTTAGGGTAGACGAGAAAGCATTCCGGCAGATGCAACAGGGTCAAAAACTAATGATTCAATTCTCAGACTACTCTCAAGTGCTTATGAAAATGCTCAATTCATGTATCAGGGAGCCACAGAGGTAAAATGGAGATGTCCCGGTAGCGGTCTTTGAGCGGGGCAAAGGTTCGAACTACTTTACTCAGCGCGCAGTGCTTGTACATGCACAAAAAATCGCAGCTCCAGCTACAATGTATAGCAGATTTTCCTCTCATTCCTACCGTTATTTGAAGTGCCTTTCGGACTGTTCCGCAGCTTTCTCGCCGTTTTTATAATGGAGACAACAGGCAAGGGTAGACTTGACTTTATTCAGGTATGGCAAATGGTGTATGCATGGTTACAGTAGTTGGCGATGCAAGGGTTGCCTATTGAAATTCCATCGACTTCTGACCAGCTGGGCAGTCCATTTAGTATCGCATTGGCTTCTGCGATTTGTTGCCTAAACAGAACATGGAATATAAATTTATTGAACTTTTGTCCTGCGACTTCCTCCAAAGCCCGGAGGAGGTGATTCGGCAACAAATGTCTTTCCGGTACAACGCCTTGAAGTCGAAGCTTGCTCTCATGCATGTGAGCGACCTTGCGGCCTTGTGAATGTTGCTACCTGCGTAGTTCGAGCAAATTTGATAGGAGACTGGTTTCATCTTCGTGATTTGCTCAGGCAAGGCTGCACGACATAGGAGCGCTAGTAAAGGTCAAGAGCCCCTCACTTCTTCTTCACCTTCAAAAATCTGCAGCCCTCCAGCTGCAGTCAAAGCGTGCTACAACGCGAGGATCCTCCTTATGCCAATTACCTAAGTAACTACGGTTTCTCACAAGAATCAAATGTTAGCGAGTGGCTGTCAAGAACAGAGCAGCAACGGCCAGGAGGCACCTCAAATGGAGTACGATTCGTTGGTGACGAAGGTCGACAGGCAGCTCTTAATCTTCTTGGCTGCTTAAAGTAGGTTTCCAAATGGCAGCGGGCTTCACGACGGCTTCGTGGAAGCATTCAACAGAGACTGAAGTGTCGTTACTAGCATAGTGCATTGGTAAATTTTGCGCTACTAAATCGAAAAACAGATGCTCTGTAGATGTCACTCGCTGGAACTTCGCCAGCCAGCGGGCTTCTCAGAAGGGCGGGCACCCTGTATTTGAGCCCTTTCACGACAGTATGCAGCGTACAGAATTTTTCGGGAGCTGCTTTGCGTTTTTTTTGTTTAATGGATAAAGAAATCTGCTTCTCTAGCAAGCCGTTTGGAGGATGTTTTTGCATCCTGAAACAAACTATCGACTTGCTGCACATGCCGCAGTTCAATAACTGGCTCTTCTAACTCAGAGTTGTCATAGTCTTCGTCGGTTATATCCGCCCTGCATAGGATTGCAGCTGGGGTCAGAAGATGTACAGCATAGCGCAGAGAGGTTCGGACCCCAACTACAGCCAACATTTCTGCAGCCTCGGGGGACAGGGTGAGCCCTTCTGCGCGACAACGGATTTGCAGGACCTGAAAAAATTGGCATAGTTGACAGTTACTGGTATCCCTGTGCTGCTTTCTCGTGAGCACCTTTCTGCAAGATGAATTATGGAACATATATATGGTTCTGGAGGACCACTCTCGGTAGCTTGAGGGCGTGCCTCACCTCCTTAATTTCCTCTTTAGCGTATTGCTGTGTGCGGACAATTAACATGCGGTCGAGAAGGTCAACTGGCACCCCGTGAGAACTTAGAACATCTGTGCCCCGAATAGTACAGACGCCACGATTGGTGGCGACGACAACGACCGGGGATAGGGGGCTTTCCAGGGCACGATTCAAGTAAGTAAAACATTCTACGTCCAGCATATGAACCTGCAATCAGCGTGCAGAATGACACTAGCTCTCTGGACAAAGTTACTGCGCGCCAGTCGCAGATTGAGCCCATTTCAATTAAGGTGCGGTAGTGATTTTTCTTTTTCTCAAGACAACCAATCGGTCAACCTCATTTCTTGACTTGCGCTACGTGCTTCTGAGTTGTTACTATTTCATGTACTCACGTATATTGCTACGATATATCACTCGTAGGGAAATGCACGCATAAGAATGTGAGGGGATTTTTTGAGGGGGATTGGGAACAAGCATCGACATAGCCCATGGAAGCTAAAGCGCGGGTATTTCTATGTCTAAAAGATGGGCATTGTGGTAGGAATAACGGAAGCGCCTCTTAGATGCGCCAAAAGCGTTCGCTCTCAGTAATGCCATCGCAGCTTAGACTCGGAGCCTTTCAGTGATACAAAAGCTCGATGCAATTTTTTACATGCTAATGGATAAATGATCGATACAAACTAATTTCAAACTCGCTAGACATTCCTACTGGGGTATCCATCCGATACCGAAGCGCAAAAGAACAGAGCCGTGGGCTTCAAACTTGCTTCCCGCTAGCAAAAGTGGTGTGCCCTTTAAACTTGAGTGATATTGATTATACCTCGTCAATAAACAAGACTCCAGGCACCAATTCCGCAACTCCTTGGTCAACGTATTTGTTGACAACTTTGTTTATTTCTTGTCTGAGTTTCTCCGTGATCTCTGTCTTGCGGGGTTTGGAGAACTGTCCCAACAAGGAAGCAAGGGGCGCGCCTCCATTAGGCCTAGCATTGGCCGCATCTAAGTCGTGCAGAGTCACATCCTGTACGATTGACAGGTCACAGCATGTCAATAGCTGGTTTTAAAAAAATGACTCTGCCAGTATGTGCTCGTAGTGATCGTTTCTGCTTTCGTTGGAGTCTGCACTGCATTGCGTCCGATTTCGTTGGGAGCGCGCTGCTGCACAGGGGTTAGAGTGATTTACCTGGACTACCTCCTTTTTCTTGTGCACGTCCCCCTTCGGGACAGGCACGTACTTGTCGGCCTCGAGGTCGAACTGACCTGCAAACTCCTCACTCCTGCCTACGCGTCGCACCTGCCCTGTGGCAGCTTCCACGTATATGACATCTCCCACGGCCACCTTCTCCTTACGTAGTCCTAAGTGCATACTAACCATTCATAAGAAAGCAAGAGGTCTTCTGCAGCCAACAACACTGGTGACACACTAGGATACATTAGTATGGCCGCTTCGCTGACCCTGGTTGATTGTTGAATGAAGGCGGAGCGTCTTGGAGCCTTTGAATGTCTTAAGTGTGAGTCGCACTGGGGGACACGGAGCTTCCTCATGGGGCTCCCTTAGTGCAGAACTCTCCTTAGCACCTAGCTCATCACTCTGCTCATCTGTCTGTATACATAAAAGCATCACTGCTAACACTGCACCAATGTAATAACGTACCGTACTCATTGTGATTACGAGACTTTGAAGCAGTATGCGCCTTACCATGCTGACGACTTGTCCTTCAAATACTTCTTTGACTTCTTTTATCTTTATTCCAATGGCCCGGCGAAAGTTCTCCATGAGAACTTCTGTCTTCTTTACTTCACTTGAGTACACCTAAGCAACCAGGCAAATGGAAAGTAGTGCTAGTGAAAGTGGCGCCTAAGAGGGGCTCGCACTATTGGAGGGCACCAGTCAGATCGTTTGTGTCCACACGGCTATGATTGTGAGATTCGTCATATGTTTTCCTCAGTAGCATTTTGTCGATCCAAGGAACTACGACATACTTCGCTGGCCACCATGGGACAAAATGGCACTTTTGCACCGAGTTCCTGAGCGATTGCCATGGCAATCGCGGTCTTGCCAGTGCCCGGTGGGCCTGCGTACCCAAAGAAAGCCAGTATTACGTGGTAAGCTTGCTGGTGTTCCAGAATCCTTGAGGAATAGTTGGATCCGTCCCCGCCCTTCACCATGTCCTTCCCTCAGTTACTGCTCTATGAAGCTAAACTAACCTGCGATCAGCAAAGCTTTGCCCGCCATTCGCTTATTCCTTATAAGCTCCACGATGAGGCCAGCGGCCTCTCGAGCATGGTGCTGCCCTACCTGAGAATTTCTCACAGCAACTCGGCATTTGTTTGCTATGGGCATCACTCTGGTGGCTTGTCGGCATGACGACAGACGATAAAGTATGCTATATCTGTTCTGAGGCAAGGATAGCCATTAGTGTGACGCCTTCGGTGAAGCGTGAGCGGTGAGAGTCCAGTAAGTGCCGTGCATCACCCAGTTTACGCGGAGCTCACCATTCCCATGTGAATATCTTTGGCTGACCCATCGGGTAGGAGCCCGAGACCCTTAATGTGGCTGTGGGAAGCCACACGCTGCGCGTGTTGCAACGAGGTAACTTCCTCGATTCTCATTGTTTGCGTGCAGCCTGTAACAGTGTCAACCATTCCATGCTAACTGTATTTAAGCATACTTTAGCACCTAAAACGCATGTGTCAATGTCTAACAGTAAAAATGGCGTACGCACAGTGTGTTTTGAATCCAGGGCCTCCAATGTTTAGGTCGAGAGAGTATCACTAGTCGGTCGATGTGTGTGTGTGTGTCGCACCAACGGCAGGTGCCTCTGCGTACAACCACGCTGAACTTTGTTGCACCCCAGAAAACAACTTGGTCAACCTCAAAAAAAATACCCTTAGGAGGCTTGAGAGTATCAGTAATATGAATGGGTATTTCTTTTCGGGACATATCCCTATCTACTACCACCCTCCTTTCGCGTCTCCAGGGGACTGAATTGAACGATGCGGCGGTTGAGGTCACGTATTGATATGTTAGACGCATATAGTTAGAGCTTTGTTTTATAGAATAGAAAACTCTGTAGAAGCTACAGTGGGGGCAAGAGACATGTGCCTCAAATTAGTCAAGGTTGGTGAGTGAGGCGATGCTTGAGCGAACTCTGGGGCTGCACACCAGATGCACGAACATGAATGGCTGATGAACGGGGTTGCTGGACTGTACATTCATACAGTACAAAAGGAAATTAGTTTTAGGGACGGGTACTTGTAAGGATGAAGCCTCTCTGGCTCTTGAAGAAAGACTTTTTGCCAAAACCTACTCCCTTGTTAGTGTGTAGGCAGATTCGACGCGCCCCAGCTTTCGTGCTCTCCATGAAATTTTCCAGGGGAGAATGAAGCAGGTTGAGCCCCGCTTCAAGACTATTAAAGTTAGTCATAAGTAGCTGAGGGACAGTACAAAATTGAGTGATTCGTTTGTCTGCTCATACATCCTATGTACCAAGGGTAATATTGTGTTCAATAGAGGAAGACACAATATTGTATGGGTGTGGGCTAGATAAAATGTGTTGCTAGGTGCATCCTTCATGCAGTCCAGTCATTCTTAGGTAGTTGCACTAAGCATCTACCTGAAACGCACGAAACAACGATTCTTATCCCACTGGTTTAACTGTACACTGGAACAAATAGCACATAAGAATGGCGGAAGAAAATATTCAATCTGCAGCTAATTGAGCATGCTCAGAATGCATACAGGGTGTAGCAACGCGAAGCCTTCGAAGACACTGCATGGAGGCTTACAAAAACGGTTGGTTTTCGCAGACGAAATGAAGGCAACGAAAGTGTTGCGAGCAAAGCTATCATAAGCCTGGTACTACGACACCGGCTTGTATTTTGCCTATCTTTGCTTTTGGATTCGTAGTTAAGTGGCAATACAAGGCATCCACTTGCGAGGCCAATAACACACAAGCTGTGCGTTGGGATCGTTGACCATATCCAGTTGCTGGTGCTCCATAACTTGACAATAAACACGCTAGAGCTCCTGCTATGTACATACTATCGGGGTTTTGTGAGTTGAAACGCTCCATATATAGTCTTTGCAGGGAGACACTTAACTCTAAGCTTGAAACTAGCTTATTAGAATGTTAATGTTTATGAAGAAGAGCTCCCTTCTTCCCCTGACAGAGCCCTTCAGACTTCGCGACATAAGGGGACAGGTACAGGTAGGTTGAGCTAAACTGTACGCTTTATGCACTCCGGGCAATCGCATTTAGTTGAATAAAGCATCTGGCGCATAATTATACAACATTGTGTCTTTGTATCCAGCTTCCAGTTCTCTGCAATAACTAAGATTTACAAAGAGACAGTAAAGAGTCGATTCTTTACCAGTGCTGAAGTAAATTTCACAGTACACTTAAAAATACTTAAGTGTAGCTTAGTCGGGTACCTAAGTGGTGCCTCTTCTTATAAGACCTTGCAGACACGCTGCAACGGGTATGTCTGCGGGTGGTTTTTGAACGCAGAAGATGTTACTTGACTTGCTCGTGATAGCGTTAGCTGCAGTGCTCACGCTCTTGTAAACCCGGAAAAAGGTATGTGTTCCGGGCTGCTGGTGTCCTCATGGAGACTCAAGGATGGGCGTTACTATCATTGCTCGTAGAACAGTTTTCTCGAGCCTCAAGATGGTTCTGTCTGTTTTTTCCGTAGATTCGCGAATGAGTGAGCATAAACGGAGGAGGGACAACCAGGGTGAACATAGCCGCACTCGATTGGAATTTTGTCACTCACGTACAATGATACACAGTGGCGGCATGCAGATACACATTGCATCTACTATTATAAGCAGACGCCATTTATGCTGAAAAAAAAGAAGGGCAACAAATTCATATACTCCATACAGATCAAGAACCAGATTTTCGTGATGACTACTACAATGTTTCGCAGTCCATTAAAAAAACATTTCCTTACACCGACATCTGTGAGGGGTACCTCCAGCCTGTATGTCTCCACCCAACAACAGAGCGTCGGCGCACGTACAGCGATGCTCCTCTGGTCCTCACGCCTGTCAAAGCAACTGCAAGTAGGGACTCCTAGGCACTGCCCTGCTTCCCTGAATCATCTCCTTCGATTGCTTGCTTTTAAGCGAGGGCACTGTCGATAGAGATACCGTAGGGAACTCCAACCAACTGAGTTGGTCGACTCTATTAGAGTATAGTCCTGCTCAGCTGGACAAGAAGCCATGGTTGGACGAACGCTTGCAGAGCAACCAAGCGGGCGATTAGAGCAAGGCCTCTTTGCAGTGGTCTGTGTGCTACTGTAGCCATTTCAACCCCAAAACTCTTTGCCCTTTCAACAACATGAGCAGCTTTTTAGCTTTGGCCTCGCGCACAGTCGTCCTTAAGGGTACACAGCCAACCATGCCACCTCGTATCACTCTGATAAGGCTGTGTCCCTGTGAGGGGTGAAATATGCATTTCTATAGCAGGGGTGTCCTCAACGTCGTTGTTTCCGAAGAAGCTGCAGGACAAGTAGCTGTGCATGACTATCTAAGATGGCTAGCCACACCAAAAGGTAAATTCCTGACGCCTAAAGCGAAAACATGGCGGGGAGTCGGAGAGCATAAGGACCTGCACGATACAGGGGCAAGTTTCACGGATACAACGCATTGCGCTGAACACCTTGATTGAGCACCAAATTCAATTTGCAAGCATAAGGCTCACGAAACGTGTTTTCTGGCTGCCGAAACGGCGCGAGCGCCGGCAGCTGTACGGTAATCTGTGATGCTGAAATTTCCTTGGTCTATTCAGGAGTCCAAGGTCCTGCCGACAAGCTAGGCTTGATGAGCACGGTAGCGAAGTCCGAAGCGCAAGGCTCAACAGCGACTCCATAAGCCTGAAGAATCGACTCATTGCTCTGGCCAACGGCTTCCGGGGGGTTATCATGGAAAAAGAATCGGTAGCGTTTCCGCGTTAGGCTTCTCAGTGTGCCTCGACTAAAGATCGCTTGGCATTTGGCTCCGAGATATCTCCATGGTTATCAAGCTGAATCAACAGCAGACATAACACAACTTTGATGCAACGCTCACTCCACATGCATGCGTGCTTTGCCATCTGCCATGTTTGGTGGCGTGAGATCACCTGAAGTTTTGCCTTTTTGCTCTCCGCAAAGTCAGTGGCCGATGGAACCTGCGATAAAAACAAGAGACGAAAATGGGAACCGTATGATTTCTCAACATTGATCTTTTAATCTGCCCCCTCCCCCTTCGTTTTCTCTGATACCCCAGTACGCAGCCTTTCCAGAGATTCCGAAGCCAGGGGAAGGCGCAGTGCAGCTTACTGCAACTTTGAGCTGCTGGTGCAGCAGCATCGCCAGGCTGTGGGCATCCAAAGCCTCCACTCGAAGGGCAGTGTAGCGCATCCGTTGCTCTCCGTTGTAGTTATCCAACTCTGCCCTGACCATCACTCGAAAGTGACTCTGCAAAGGAAAAGCGCAGATGAATATTTTAAGAGCTGAACTGCAGGGTAGAGCACTACAGGGGGTTCCTTGGGCAAGCACAGCCTATAGATCCTTACTGCCTCCAGACTGCGTCTTGCGACGAACCTTCAAAATGGAATGCCAATCAAAGAAAGTCTGCTTCTTTTCAGAATCCCAACGTCGTACTTCCGAAGCAGGGGAGCCCAGCAAAGCTTGCCCTGAACAACAGTCACCTACCAATACTAGCCGGCACGCTCCCCAGCAAAGGCGTATTGATCATGCAGCGCAGCATCTCTACAAGTCCAAGAGACTCATGTGACAGTGGGAGAGAGCAGAAGAAGCAGCAACCTAACAGCAGAGCACCCATGTCTGCAAAACATCTGCAGCTGAGCGACCCTGTAGAGTCGATGAACGAGGCGAGCAGCATATACCGCCAATCAGGGGACACCTGCAGCAAAAGCAGACACGCTGCTGCAGCTGCCACATGTGCATGCTGCACCTATTGCGGCTGGGGCAGCAGCATACAAAAGCAGGCACAGCAGTTGCCGTGAAAAACTTTGCAGACTACCGTACGTGATTGATGTTGCAAGGATAACAAGAAAACTCGGTGCTGGACGCCTCATGCAGCTTTTTCCTGCACGTGGGGCAGGCTGCGTATGCATAGATGTCCTGTTGTTGCTGTTGCTGTTGCTGCTGCTGCTGCCGTGGCTTCCAGTACACCCTCCGAACTTGACCAACGAAGGCAAACACTCCTGGCTGCAACACAACAGGCACCGAAAACAGGCGCCCAGCCGCTGCAACGGCAATCCAACTCTACAGACGTTGCGCAGTTGCTCGAACCCTGCGCGCGGAAGACAAGAAAGGGTGGAGGGCAGCTGCCGCTCTCAAGCGCCTTACTTCGTTCCTGTCCTTAATGTCCTTAATACTCTGTTCCTGCACGGGCTTTCGATCGTTAGCAGCCCCCTCACCAGTGGAGCCCGCTCTTGACATGCTCAGGAAGGAAAGACTGCTGCCCGTCTGCAGAACGCATCATTAGGACTGAAAGCTACAAATCAGCAATCTGATCATTGCCGCCAATATGCGTCCCCGCTTCGATGCAGCATGGCAACATCACGCACTTCCCGCCCGCGCAACAGCCGCAGCTTACCGTTGTGTACCACTGCAGCATCTCCGCTGCTGCGGTTTCTTCCTCCGGCTGAAGGAGGCCACTGCCAGCCTTGATTATTTGGGTAGACTTGGTGCTGCTCGCGCTTCGAGCTCCCCTCCAGTCTCGGATGTTGAGCCCTGTAAGGCCGTAAACCTGAGGGAGGGCTGCGGTCTCGGTAATACAGTCAACCTGTGGGAGCAGCAGAGTCTAACGAAGGCTGAGACGCAATAAAGGCGTTTGGGAGAGGAAGCTGAGATAGCGGAAACGACAGGAAATCAGGAGACCTCAAGGCAAGAGAATGCACCAAAGCTAGAGAAAAGATAATGCACTGGAGAACATACAAGACGGGGCCAGAAGGCAGCCCACTGCTCGATCCAGTACCTGTTCTCCCCACAGACTGATCTCCATCTCCATCTGTGATTTGTCTCGAACTCGCAGCACACGACGCTTGAGCTCCTCGCCGCTGCTCCGTGCCGTAACCGAGGACACAGGCTGAAAACAGAAGCCCAAGCCTTGCCCCTTTCCCAGAAACATTCAATTCTAAGAACGAATGCTCCCTGTCTTTTTTCCGGTGGCTGCTGCTGTCTCGACATCGGAGCTTAACCAACCTGAGCCTCAATAACAACGGCCAGCACGTCGGTGGGGAAGGGGCATTCCCTAGTAGAGTTGAAAATGTTGCGGAGGGGCATCGAGCACAAGCTGCATATGCCACACACACGTTAAACCCACAAGCCGAAAAGCCTGTAGGCACTCGCGACAGATGCTTACATACCCTGATCAAGCTGCTATACAGGAATATATTCAGATTCCCAGTACTCCAATTGCTCACAAAGAAGCATAAATCCTTGAGCCCTACCTTCTTTGGACGTGGATCGACCCGTCATCATCAGCTGGATTTATGTCTGCATCAGCAGAGAAGGAGAGCTCATAGTTGTTATTCAACGTTGAAAATCGTTTGTTCGCTACATTGACTCTCCCTCGAGAGAAGCAGTAGACCTGAGAAGTGCGCAGCCAAAGAAGAAGCTCATATTACTCGCCAGGATGTTCACATAGAAGCAACACAAAACACGAGGCTGCTATGGTGTGTAACTGCTGTTAGCAAACAATGTGAAATACTGACCTTGCCCTTCTCCAGGGCACCATGCCACTTTTCTGCGGCGTCGCTCCAAAATTTAGCTCTGATTATATCTCCCTAGGACGCATTGCGCAAAAGCCAAATCCTGTTTGAAATTACATCGCGTATTGTGTGCTAAAGGCCTCAGGGTATCGGGAGCTGCTCCTGAGTTTACATGTGGGGACGTACTGCAGAGTCCGTGATATCAACATGAAAGAACCTGCTGTTGTTCTTTGTAGTCTGCAAAGGGCTCTTGTCAACCACTCGGGCCTTGATTTGCCACCGATGCACGTACGGATTAAGAGAGCCAATGCTCAAGTATCGCCTGTGCGCACATCGATATCAATGCATCAGACTGCCATAGCTCTGCAATTTGTAGAGGAATGCGGAAGGGATGGCCGGCATATGTATGCCCTTAATTTCCATACTCGGAAGAGCCGGAGGGGCTGGAGTCCAGCATTTTTTGCGAGTTGCTCCGCGTATGGAGGAGGTCGGTAGGACAGGCACTTCCTCGCGAAGTCACACAACGAAGGAAACGGAGCTTCTCTAGAGAGAGCTACCACAAGCACCGAAGGAGGGGACGGCCGGGAGTTCTTTAGGTCCGAGTGGTCCACAATGCCTCGTACATACAGCCTGGGGTGGGCAGGCTCACAGAAATGAACGATCTGATTTAGAACAAAAAGAAGCTTGAATAATATAGTAAACCGTAAGACGAAGGCCGCAGGTCCTCGCGTCAGGCGGCCAGCCCCCCAACCAACCACCCGAACTCCCCAAATTCTTCCTCAACTACACGAAGGGTGCCCGCACCAAGGGCTTTGCCAAGTGTGAGACGGCGTGTACCTATGATAGAATAGCACAATTCCCGCCTTTAATAAGTGAAATTGCTATTTCATGTGTTGTTGGGGCGGGACAAGGATGGTTTTGCGTCCGCTGGGTAGCCGGCAACGTGGTGGGAAGGTGGTACTGACCAAACCATGTACGATGAGTAACAAAAATTCCCCGTTACACAAGCCTTCTGCCTCAACATCGCTTAGCAACATTAAGCATTAAGCAATATAATTGTGGTATGTTTGGTATAGTCTGGTGCGAATGGCACGATTAAAACCTAATCTTCTATTTCTATGGTGCCTGACAGCAGTCCATGCATAGGCATTTTTATTGAGACGAGGAGGCCACATTTGGGGATCCGTGATATTAGCAAGCTAATTCAGCCTGGTATGCGTTGTTTGCGTCCCGCTGCAGAGCTCGCGCACTATTGTGTAGCGTCGCTTTGGATGTGAACTGTAGCAGGCTAACCTACACTTGAACAATTCCCATTAAACTAGTTAGGCTCGACTAAGAATTAGTTAATTGACTATTTGGTCTGTTAGCTTACCACGAGAAGAGGCAGTGTCGTGAGCGTAGGCGCTAGAAGATGTATGTCCCGAGCTGTATATACTTGGACTGCATAGAGGGTGCACCTACGCTCACCCTTGTTGTACCTCTCCCCTCATGTCAGAAATTCTGAGACCTGCAAAGCGGAGAGCTTAAAGGGCCTGGTATAGTTGTTAGCACCGCATGGTTCGATCCACCGAGTTCCCCGCCCATCGACTGACTGGGGATGCAGTGGGATGTCAGATTTCCCTACACCCATTTCCTCGTTTCGACAAGGTTCTTCAGTCATTCAGCAAGCTGATTTTGGGGCGGCAACAGTCTGAAAAGCCTCAGGTGGTAGGAGTTGACTGTAGTACAGTTGGGTGCGGCAAAGGCAAGCTTACAAGTTAGCGTCTACGCACTAGATCCTCAGATGATAAGAATAAATGATTGAACAGCTGATAAAAGTGTGTTTGTCGATGCTTCGGCTAGGGTATGCCTGCTAGAAACTTATAACGGCAAACACGCAGGTATCCAGAGATTTCAGCAGCTTATGGCAGATGTGCCTTGCTTTGTACTCTCGCAAGAAGAGAAACAAGTGCAATGCGCAACATGTTTATTCAAAGGAGAAGCATCTCAAGTGGCTTTATGCATATAAAGGAAGTGATCTGCCAGCATGGATTATTACAGTTCACGCCTTCATACAGGCCCTGACTCATCGGTTTATGCATGATTAAAAACGAAATCTAGGATAACTCGAAAAGCTGAACCAGTTTCATTCATCAACAGGTGGGCCGATCGAGAAATACGAATGCTTTATCAGTGGTGCATATCAGACCTCGACGTATCATATCAGGTGGTCGGAGGATGAGCAGCGACTTGACAAGTTATCAACAGGATTGAGGCTTCAGCTAGTTATCGACTACGTGAAGATTCAGGAGCAAATGAGCGCAGCCCCTGCACCCTTTTGGCGAGAAGGAAAAGCTATGTGGTTAGAACTAATAGACTTCGGGGCTGTGGTAGTTGGTCTACTCTACAGTCTTGGATCAACGATAAAAGAAAGTCACGGGGACGTCTAGCACTTCCGCAATCCCATACATCCTCCTAACAACGCACATGCTTTTAGTATAATAGATAGGGCCATCTTAATCGGAGCTGCAAAAGCCTGGAAAACGCCAATCAGCTCGAAAAAGCGATTGGCCCCAATAGAGTCAGTAGGCTTGGAGAATAAAGGAGGCACTTTAGGTAACAGCTCCCATGCAGGCTGTGGCACAGGGAAGAAAGCCACAGCCCGTAGATCCGCCGTTAGAAACACACTTCAAGGTTATCATGCACTGATACAGCTGTACCCTATTGGTCGAAAATTGCTAGCGTTACTGAATGTTAAGTGGATCTGCTGTCTGAGGAGACGGCGCAGAAGTGCAATCTGGGTACCGAAGACTCAGGTTTCCAGCTAGTGGCAGAACGCAAGGATTGGATAGTCTGCCGAAGCTAAAGGCCACTTTGAATCGACATCGCATCTTATCAGCGTGCTCCGAGACATCCATATTGGGTCCATGAGTAATGACTTAAGCCCAGGTATGCCATGGACGACCCTAAAAAGAGCACACATACGGCTACAGCTGGGGAAGGAGGTGCTTAGTGTGCCGGCAAGCGCCATGAACAGGCAACTCTTGGTGTCCTCGACAATGTCAATTAAAATGCATGGTGAGCGGGGAAATGTCAGTAGCTCAAAAAGGTCAGGCCGAGTGCTGGTGTGGGCGGCTCGGCAGTGCGGAAAGAGACGACAGCTTTGAGCGTGCCATCCGTCTTAGCTGCTCAACGACTGGATCTTTAAAAGGAATTTGAGTTCGTGCATAGCTAAAATACGTAAACATCGAGAGAAATCTCGTAGCGGTGCTACCTAAGGGCGAATTTCCAGCAAACTGGCCAGCAATTTATTACAAGCTGGCAAGATGTTTATCGTTCAGTGCACCTTATTGAGCTGATCTCCAAGCCAGCCGCTGATACCTTTCGCGGTATTGAGTACTCCCCATGCATGAAGGTGAGGTTGAGGAGCAGGCATATAATCTGCTGGCAAGAGGCAACGCTTAGGAATCGAGCAGCGCCTTGGGGAAAACCCGTTGCTGTTGCCCAGAAGACCAAGGTGGCGCTGTTGGCTTAGCATCAAGCTTCTGAACAAGATCAGTAAGAACCAAAAATTATCGATGCTTCTTGTTGGAAAAATGCTTGGCAAATTACGCAGAGTCAGAGTTTTTTCGACATTCGACATAGCAGACGCTTTCTTACAGTTTACCTTAACAGGCTTCCATTCACCTTGATGACAGCCTCAAAACGGCGTTCCACTAAGATGTAACTGCATGCACTTTGAATTTGTTAGCGCCGCATCTATACTGACGCGTAGGGGTAATCGGAGGTCTATGAGGTTGCTACTAGAAGCTAGATCGCTGTCTACGTGGGCAGCGCCATAGTGCTTAGCAGGAAGGTTCGTGAGCACCTAAAGCACCTAGGGTGTGCGCTGTAGCTGTTGCGAGACACGCAGTGGAATGTCAATGCACGCGAGTGTCCTTATTTCACGATAACAGCTTTTCATACCAAACTTTTGCTTTTAGGATGCAGGAATTGAGTCAAACCCCTTAATGGAAGCGATCAGGAGCTGCTTTTACCTTTGCACACCCGCAAGGACTTTGAGCAGCCATATGGGCTTACATCGTGTAACTGAGTTTGGTCGGATCACTGCTTCTTCTGGCTTCTGCCTTTGAAAATATGCAGCTTACGATCTGAACAGAGAAGGCTGATGTCACAGCATTGACGCTCATCAGCTGCCTCCAGCTCCTCCTACCCCTGGGCCTGCAGATGTTAAGTGACATTTTCCTCAACAACCAATGCAGTCGATAGAGTGGTGTGTCCTACTCCCTTCCAACCGGCTGCACGTCCTTTAAACAATCATATTCTTTGTCGGTGTGAGCGTTTTGCTATAACGGAAGAGTAGCATCTCGTGGAGGAAAGGCAACTCAAAGCGGTAAATGCTGACACTAATTTTTTTGGCGTAAACTTACTATCCAGACGGAGCATTTGTCGTCAATGCACCTGCGATACAGCTCTCACGCCTTTGATAACCCTGGAATTCTTCACAGGCTTTTGCGCCTCCTGCAGTTATGATTCACAATGAGGCATTTTGAGGGCATCACTAACATGGTCGTAGGCTTTTTCTTACTTCACTAATTTTCCTGAAAGTTGGAGATGCCACAGAGACTATCAACATCGGCTCCATCGAGAGCTTTCAGACTTCACAAATTGTACACCAAACATGCCGCGCGCAGGAAATCAATCCATATGGATGCGGAGGATCTCCAAGTAGACGTACAAGGCATGGGCTCCAGGAATATTGGGTGCAGCGGGAACACTATACGAAAGCCCTGTAGTTAAATGAAGTAAGTAACCTCAGCATCAGTGGCTGAAGGAAAACAGTTGGGGCATCATTGCTAAACGGGGAAATATTGGGCTCCTTTTGGTTCAAAACGCTGGTCGCCATGGAGATCTTTCCTTCCGTTCCGTGGTACTTGTACTTCCTCAGCGCATGCTCTGCCTAAAATAGCAAAGTCGATTTATGGGGATTGCTAAAATAAAACGTATTATCACTGCTAAGTTGTGCTATACGCTAAGATTTGCAGGCACTCTCAGGTGTGTCTTCCCAACACACTTCATTATACTTTGGGGGCTTTGATATCGTCTGTGGTGCGTGTACCGGCGGTATTTGCATGCAGACATTGTATTACCAGGCGCGGGAGGCACTGCTGTGTTAGTTTGTGTTTTGATTCCCTCTACATATTTGCTTGTTCTCTGTTTTATAGTAGCGGGAGGCTCACACTTAACAGCGCTCCGACACCAGCAAGCAATCACGCTGTTGCAGCCGAGTTGCTTTTTTCCTTGTTTGTTGTTGAATATCGTGTGCGTTTCTCCCGCTTGACTTTTCCTTACCGGTTAAGTGTACCCTTTGCTTTTCCCATTTGCAACGTTTCCGACTTTCGGGTAATTTCAGGGGTGGATGTAGTGTTGGAACTTTTCCACTGTTCTGCGTGCGCTCGATTTCGAAGCACAGGGACGAGAACAGGAAAACATGTGCTTTTGAGATGGCAGATTAGGATGTAGCATGCTAAGCTACGATCAAAAAGTTCTTGTAGTAGGGTAATTGTATGTTTCTGACCGTAAAGAATTGACTAATGTGTTGCTTTGTCCTTTCTGATACGGTATATCATGCTGAGTACTGATTCGGTCTACAGAAGAAGATGCGATGTTGTATGTTTGTGCTTTAGAAGTCATGTGCAGTTATCTGCAAGTGCTTGGAGTCCCTAGAGTGTTCAACAGCCCGCAGCCTAGCTGCACCTCTCCTCTCCTGTCGGAAAATCCGGGGTCGCGGGCAGGGGTAAGAGAAGCTCTTTTCTAAAACAATCCCTATCTACTAAGGCTCCATTAAATTCGTAGTCAGCTGTATCTCCACGGAAACCTTCGGTATAATGTGACGTTCTTCGAAGTCCAGCCATGCTGGTCAGCTTGGGTTGGCTTCCCAAGTAACGCTCCAAATTGTGCGAGTGGCGGGAGAGAGCACTCCAAGTCACGCCGTCCAATAGCAGGACCGGGCAGGTTTATGCCCTCAAAAGCAAACGAAATCATGAACAAGACATCCGTTGCTCGGAGTGTTAGGAGAAATCTATTCGTTTCCAATTTACAAGGGTTGACTAGTGTGACGGCTGCGCCGTGCGGTTCTCAGTGTATGCAAGATCTTTCTTCTGATTTGCCATAAGGTCAGAAGACTATCATGCCTTTTGGTGCGAAGGAAGATATTGCACGTGTTTTGACTACAGAAAAAGTATAGCTGTCTCCCCTTTTAGCTTCCCAAAGGAGTTGCGTTAGTGCTCTCAATCTAGAGCGGCTGCAACATGTTGGTCTGCATTCCCAAAGCTCGGACTACTAGTATTGTATATGCTGCATCAATTGAGATGGTCTGCATTTGAATGGGGAACTCTTCTGGAGCAGGTAACGTGTCTCCAATTTGCAAAGCTGTGCGTATAGGCTTCCTCTGCATGGTAAACGGATGATGCTTGTCAATAAATGCACATTATAATTTACCTGCAAGGATTCATGCAGGCATTTAAATCGTTCAAAGTGCACCAATGTTACCCCTATACAGAGGTAGGTTTCCACACTTCAGTGATTCTGTGATTAGACGAATATTCCAAACCCCGAGAGGGGTTTGAAATATTGATATCAAAGACAAATGTGGCCTCCAAGAAAGCAGGGAACTATCATTGGCCCATTCAGGATTTCTATGTTATTAACAGTAAACTTAGGTCTACGTTAATTAGACAGTGGGGTGCGTTTACTGACAGAGCCTTCTGAAGTCTCTAGTTCCCTCATGCATGCGTGTGAAGAGCTTGGTATCTTCGCCAACCCATATCTCTCCCTAAAAAAACATCCATGCACGACCTAACTAAGAAATTCATGTGCATGGATGGTGATCTTGCTCACTATACGCTGCAACAGAAAATACTCACTCCAACCCAGAGCCGTCTACTTCAAAGCAGCAGCAGTAACTTGAGCTACTGGGCATGTCTCATGCAAGCCCAGCCAGCAAAGGCTACTGCCTTGGAAGAATGCCGGCCATACAAGTGCGCTTCTGCTTACCAGTCTATGCGACATCGGGTATAATCAGTTTTATAGATTAGCTGCCCATACAGTCTTTACATTTTTATTACGTTTGGCTGTAACACATTTGGGGCAACTCGACAGCTTTCTCCTCGCCTGGCTCGATTCATGTTGCTTCGAGATGCAAACCTCAACTGTATACTCAAGCTCGTATATCTGAATCGTGATCTCTTGTAATGCGGTCTCATGCTGCCAAACGGAGCTTCCTTGACTATTCCACGAAACTCAACGTATCGTGCTGAGGAACACTGAGACTTCACTTCATGAGACCCCATGGGAGTGCGAGATTGTTCGCCATAGAGGCTACTCTAAGTCTGCAACATTGTCTTGGAGGCACACTTTGGCAATTTGAAGCATATCCAAAGGGGAACTTCTGCTTCACTGTCGGCCCACTATTGCTCGGCAGTCGTTAGAGCTTAGGTTTGGCTATACAGGAAATAGTATGCAAAGAGTACTGAGTTGTAGTCCGGGTAGCACGAGCAGTAGCGACGCACAAGGCAAAGCAAGAAGCACCTGGTGAGGCAAACAGCATAAACCTGGGAAATAATGGCCATTTAATCTTCTCAGGTCGTAGAACCCTAATTACTGCAACACATTAGTTGTGTTAATGATGTTTTGCAATACTATCCGTGAAGCGAAAGCGAATCGTTTAGCCTCGTTGCTCCTGCGAAGGTAAGAGTGACCTGAGCCAAAGTCGACTGTCTTGAGCAAACTCTTCAACATAGCAGGCGATTAAACCTATAGATCTTCCAGTTGTCTTAGCTCATAAGTCCAAAATATCCTCTGAGTTACCCCTTTGGCCTAATGAAGCCATCCTTGGACTTCATGTGCCAACTGTGGCCAAAGTAGTGTAGGCGATTGCCTGCCATGGGTAGCCTTCCCATCTTGGGCGGCTACCTTGTTGCACATTTTGGAATAGACAGGCAAAGCCATAAATATACTGAAGTAGGCTTTTTAAGTAGCGCTCTGTAGATTCAATAAATAGAGGATGTAGCGAGGTATATCTGTGTGATTAACAGCCACGAGCCCACTGCCACCTACCGGTTCGATTGGCTACTTCAAAGTAGAGTCCTTATCGCCGAAATCTCGACAGGCTTCTGTATGCCACTATTTTTTGTCTTACCTACAGTAGATACTACCTGAACTGTACAATATTTCAAGCATGACCTACTCTATGGGGAAGGTCCCGTGATTCGGCCAAATTGCCTTAGCCCGCTTGTAGGTGTCCACATCGGGCCTTATGATTTATCGCCTAAAAGATATGGTCTTCTTTCCGTCCACATGTCTGATATTTTTTATCTCGAAAGACATCGTCGGGCCGTATTATATCCGTGTGTCTTTGCATAGTTATACATTCGCCAGGTACGCGAAACCGGGCAGAATACTGCGCCTTCCGGCAGGACCCCCGTGAATCAAACTTCAGAGGCATGGGTGCATTGATTTTATTTTATAAGCAGCAGTAAAATGATGCCAAGGCTATGGTACTCCTTTTGTGCGCTTATCTTGTTGCGTTAAGGTGCTTCGTTCGTTCGTGGTATTTCTACGCATCAAAAGGACAAAGATGGATAGACCTACCCCAGTGGAAGAATCCACAAGCTGGAAGAACTCAACAGGTATAAGCTTTCAAGGTGACCAAGAATACTGTAGGTACTTGCTTCACAAGGCAGTTGTGATTGGCAATCTGGACGACTATCGCTATCATGTCATATGCAGCTCAGGCGCAAAGTTAAGGTCGTGCTTGCTTGAGAGGCTGCAAGAGATGAGAGAGCCTTGTATGCTGCAGAGTGAACTAGCTATTATCAATTTTTACGATGCACGAAAGCACGGAGACATAGCCTTGACTTCTTTTTACTGGAGGGTATTAGAAACAATGAATAGGACTATGCGGATGCGATTTGAAGTCAAGAACAGGCTTTCCAACCTTGAGTTCTTAATGAAGGCTCGATTCTTACGAAGGGAGCAAGTGAAAGCTGAATATAGCGCGCTGGTCAGTGAACTTCAAGGAATGGCTAATCATTATATTTCTGAGGGGAGTGAAGAAACTGCAAAGTTTCATCGGCGTGTCCTCGAGATCCAGAACACCTTAGAGGCCAAGGCACACCAACTGGAAATGGCGTCAAATGGACTGCAAGACCCTGATAGGCATGGGACAATTAGAGCATGGAGGCTGAATCGTTACTCGCTTGTTGAATCCATGAGCGCTCTGTCTCCTCTGGCCCAGGCCATCGCCTTTCCCAGAAACAACGGGCCCAGTAGCGTCAGCTTGAGCACAGATACCGGACCCCTTCCAACAGATGGCAGCGTTTCTGACGCACTTTCAGAGGTCTCTGCCATGGACGATACTGAGGATCATTTGATTGTGCGTGCCTCCTTTGATGCCCCTTATCTGAAGGGCTGTTATGCGTTGACTGATTTATCAACGGCTGCTGGCTGGAAGTCTGAGCCTTCTTGTTCTCTTCCAAATGTGAATGAAGAAGAAACATCTCGGAGCATCCATGCTTCTTGTTGTACGCCTTGTCCGGAGTATCGGAGGCCCACGTTGCGTGACTTCGACCAGGAAAGGCAGTATAGGTACCTAATTCTTGCATCGTTTCTGAAAAATCCTAATCATGGACATCTTGAGGCTCATACTGTTGTGCGAAGTGGGGCTAACAAAGACCAGAAAGGAGACACACTCGCGGTATCAAGCGAACCCACACAAGATGCACGCAATAACAGGTGCGTTCATCTGTACGGAAGGCGTTGCTGGACTGTCCAGCGCTCTTGGCAGTCTCGCAACGCCTTCCTTGGTAGTGTCGCATGTGCATCGCATGAGTATGGAGTGTGGTGCGACTGTGATCCTCCGCACTCCTCACGGTAACTGCGCGGTTTGTTGAGCTAACCGTGCCCTTCAGTCACCTACCGAATAAAGGAGCTCATGCAAGAGCTGCTCGAGTAAGAAGTGGGATGCTCCATTTGAATAAATCGTGCGCATTTGAGGCGGCAAGCAGCCAACACATTACTCCATAATTACTTGCACATGCACTAGGGGCACAACCACGACATTTAAACTTAATTTTCAAAATCGATAACTTAATTTTGCTGCTGCTTAACGGGGCATGCACTGATGCACTGACATCCGTGAAGCCGCTGGAGATCAGCGCGGACCATGTGGCATGTCGACGGCTCTGGGTTGTATTCTGGAACCTTCGAAGCCCCAACACATTGCGAAATGTGTATACTACAGCACAGCCCGCGATATACACCTTTTGTTGTCACCAGGCTCGTTGAAGAACCCTGTCGAAGCGAATTTGGTCCGTAAAGAGTAAAACCGCTGCGCTTGAGCCTCGCAACATGGAGCGCCAGCAGAATTCTTGGACTTACACTACAAAACATGCTGGCGTGAGGAAGACACCTTGCACCGAGATAGGGCCTGAAATTACTCTATGTTGATACACGAGTTGTGGGTAAGTATGTGCACAAATTACCAACCCTTACATGGACAGCTGCATCAAAGGCCATGTACTGTGCAAGGCTCTTTGAAACACTGCACGGAGCTTAACGCCAATTCTTCAAGCCTGACAATGCAAATACGGAAAATTGTATTCCCCTTTCCCCGTCAACTACGATCTCCAATACGCAAATTCACAGGGGGCGCGCAGAAGCGCAAATCGCAAATATCACCTTTGGGTGTGCTCCAGCTAAAAAATTAATGCTCTATTCGTATAACGGTTTATATCTGTGGGCCATCACCTGCCCATATTTAAACGTAAAAAGCAGGGAACATGTACGAGGCATCCGTTGCTCATAATCACAGTTGGAAACCACTTAACAGTCCCAGATTTACACGTGTTGACGAGTGTGAGGGCTGCGCCACGCACCTCTCAACTTACGCATAATCTTCCCCTGACTTGCCGCAGGGCCAGAAGAATATCATTACCTTTGGTGCGAAGAAAACGTTTGCACGTGTTTTGATCAATAAAAGTAGTACAGCAGTTTCCTTTCCAGCAATTCAACAGAGTACCTTTAGTGCGCTCAATTTAAAATTGTTATGGAATGGTGCTCTCTACATTCCTCAAACTGGCTTTAGTCCTACTGTGTGTGTTGAATTAATTGAGATGGTCTGCATGTGAATGGAGAACTCTTCTGGAGCAGGGAAGGGTCGCTCCAAATTTCAAGCTGTGCATGTATGCTTTCTGTGCCAGATAAGATGGTGCTATTAGTGTAAAAGAGCAATAGGTTGTCACTTGCTTGCAGAAAGAAATAAAGAAGTAATTTGCCCGTACGAAGCGCATCAATGTTACCCCTATACCGACGTAAGTTCTCATTCAGTGAGATTGCTATTGGACAAATGTTTCCAATTCAGAAAAGAGCGGTACACACAATGTAATCAGAAAAGGTCTGCTCCATACGCCATCCCTGTGCGGGCTAGATATAAAATTGTTATAGATGTACTTTTTAAAGGGTTATCCAAATTGTGTACCAACTGGATAGAGCGTTGATGGTGCACGTAAGTGCACGCACACTTGCAAGGTAGATCCTCTGCATAGTCATGCATACAATCATTGAAAAGCGAGGATATACAGAATGTACACACATTGCACGCCCAAATATTTCTGGGCTAGGATTCCAGAAGGGCGTCTGAACGGTGACCTAGTTAGTAAAGTAATGACGGCTTGGTATGTATCGTCTACAGTATGCACTAGAATTACATCAAGGCCTGCATGCCCAAAGAAGCCATACGCATTTGAAATAAGCATGGCTCGCTGAGTTTTCATGCTCAAACAAATGCATGTTTGATTTCAGTGCTTGCTTTTTGCTAACTAGAAGTACACCAAGTAACATAATTTATCACAGTATTGTACTAGTCCATGAGAACCTCCTACGGTGGTTGGTCAAACAAAATGCAGTGCTTGGAAAAAAGGAGTAGCTACAAAGCTGGAGGATTCCTGAAGGGTGAATGCCACAATGGGATATCGTCAGTGGAAATACCGAATGGAGGTTTCCACGATTTCATGTTTTCTCAATCTTTAGATCCTCCTGATCGTCCATTGTTTTGCTGCTGGCCTGATTCCTTTCCAAAGCTCGCCCAACTGAGGTATCAAGCGTTAAATTGATCACAGAATCATGTCTCAACTACTCAGATAGCTATGGAAAAAAGCCGCACGACATGAGCAAATTTAAACAACCGAGGTAATGCAATTCGTCAAACTAATGCATAGGCATAACTTGGGAGTAGTGCCTAGTCGCCACCAATAATTCCCTATCAAACTAGTGGTGTCCCGAATTGAGACCCTTCAGCCATTTTCTGGTGGAAATGTGTAAAGAATCTTTCAAGCAGTAAAGCATAAGTAAACCTATTATCTTGGTCTGGAAGGGGCTGATAACGGGCATTGCATGTAGTGCTCTCGATTCATCTTGGACCCTAAACCTCACTTTAGCTCAACACTACCCTTCAGCAGAAGAAACATCCTACGCTGACTGGCACAAATGATGTGAACGCATCAGCTGGTACAAGATAGTAGACACCTCTTATGCCCTGCAAAATTCTGCGTAGAGCAAGCTTCGAAGGGGACTTAGAAACTCCATGTATGACGGACAAATAAGAAGTTGATACACTTGCAAGGAAGCCTATGCAATATGATGTATATCTTTTGGGAATGTGGGCACTGGTACCAGCAACAGATCCTTTTGTCTGAAGCATTGTGTAAAGATTAATGCGTAGAGTAAAACGTAATCCAGCTGCAAAAATTATGTACAAGAAGATCGAACAGGAGCGGCAAGAGGCAGGCCCGCCAAATTACACGCGAAGGAAGGCACCGGGGCTTCTTAGAAAGGAATCGCTCGGGCACTCAGCTTTTTTGGAACGAAAAATTAGTCCGATAGAGTACAAATGATGACTTCGGAATTAACTTTCCTACTCGGCGATCACCTGTGTACACACTAAGGTCAGTGACAATTTCCATGGAATCATTCTATGTTGTGAGAGCCCAAGAATGCAACAATCAAGTACTTGTAAATTTCTATAGAGCCTCTTTAGTGTTATGTACAAAAGGAACAAAACGCAGAGCGGGTGCTATGTCAATGGTCTACTGGGCTTAACCAGGAGAGCAACAACATCAGCGCTTTTTCATGACAGCTTTTGATCAGGATATATGAGAGGTAGGCAAGAGAAGCCATTGTACTCTACTTACGCTGAAATAAATTTTCTGGCTTTCAGATGGACCAAGAATGACCCACTTAGTCGAAAGAATAAGCTGGGCTTTATATCATAGAAAGTGGAGAAAAGGCCAGGAGGGCGCCTTCAAATCAATGCAGAAGCGAGGCTTGAGAATCCCATGGAATCAAATTGTTTTAATCTGTGTATGTGTGTAGGCTAGCTAAGCGTACAACAAAATGCTGGAAGCTTTCGGCTGGGAGGACCTTGGAGGATATGCACGTGTTTTGGCAGTGTTGCTATCCCGTGGACACCATATCAGAAGCGAGAATTATGCAATGTGAGCCACGCCTATTGGGAGCCCTCAGGGACTGAGATGAAGATTGATCATTAATGCCGTGCTCTCTTCGTGGCTCAAGAATTGGCAATTTTTAGGTTCCCTAGATCGCAATAAAACACAAGTTGACGTGCTATGGAAAATGAGAGCATTCTAAACTGATGTAAAAGGGTGAAAGTGTTGGGGATCCTGGCCTGGTGTTACGGCTCTGCAGAAATCTGCTTACTGCTATTGAAATGGGGGTTTTTCAGATACTTTGGGAGAGTAACTGTCAGGCCGTTTATATTCCCCAGACTACCTCCCAAGCGTACAAAGACCCACCCAAACTCATAGGAAAATTAATTTCCCCGTATTAAGGAGTCCTGGCGGCGTTCCGCTTATCCAGACCTACGCATTGCCGCCGTGCTGCGCAAGAGCGAACTCACTAGGGGATCTGAAGTCAAGCTTGGCGCGCCACCTGAAACTCCAGTAGTTTATTATACTTGATTTGGGACGTATGAATTCTTGGGAAATATTTCACTCGAGAAGTGGTAAGTGTGCTTCCGCACAGATCTGCCCTTCCTGCGGGCCCAAGGTACCTCTAGGCTTCCGGGGCACAGGACGGCGTCTTGAGGATGCCACGATATACTGAGAACTGCTTACATCAAGCTCAACAAAGCATTCACTACTTGCTTCCTTCCCCAGGTTAGTCATTATCCTTCTGTGGCCCTTAGGCTCCCCTGGTGCTTCCGTCTTTCGTTCGCCAAGTCCCCTGCAATATGTAGGGCCCCAAGGAGGCCCCTTGCTGCCTCTAGCCTTTGCGCTTCAGACCGTTAATGCAGCATTACATTCAAATCTGTCCTTTTCATGGTACTTTCCATACGAAACCACTGAGCGTACTGCGAACCGCACTACTTCCGTCCTTCTATACATATACAACCCCACAAGGGGCCCCGAGGCCTTTATTTGAAGTCTCCGGGCATGCTGTTCTACAAGAGCGCTGCCGCCCTCCGTGGCGGTGCCTCCGTTCGTTCACGGCTCTCTTCTTTCGACCCTTCCCCACTTTTGCAGCTGCAGCAGCCGCAGCAGCCCCAGTCGTCGTTGCACCAAAACCGGTGGCAACAAAAATCACGAGCGTCTGAATCTTTCCCCTGTACAGCGCTTCACCAGACACGTAGAATATCTTGGCAGAACCCCTTCGCCCCTCCGACATTGCCGCACGAATCCTCCCTGGCTCTTCCCAGATCGTCGCGTTGCATCGCGTTCCAACCCCAGAGAAAGGTCGTTGGACACCGCCTCGTATGCCATACTCCAAAGCACCTTTTGCTAAGCCCCGACTTTTGTAAACTTGTAATCCTCCTCTTTCTGTTGGCGTGCAGATACTTGCATCCCATTGTGTGTAACGCTAAATTATAGCCGCAAACGCTGAACTAGAAGCGACACTAGCGCTCTCCTCTTTACTGAGACCTCATGCACGGGGTGTCCCCACGATTGTGACAGGAAATTATTTCTGGAAAGCATAGGCGGAGGCGGCTTTTGCCCCCCAAAATTCCGCTGCACCCTTCTGTGGCAGCGGCAGCAGTAGCAGCAGAGCGCGTAGCTCCAGGGGTGTCAGCTCCTGCGGCACCTCAGCAAGACCTTACACTTTTCGAGGCTTACAGAGACCTCCAGCTGAGATGGAAGCGAACAACCAGGCAAGGAAATACGGCAGAGCCGCCAAGCCTTCGTAGTCAGCCCCCCAGAACACAGGTTTTCAGGGTATACCCTGTTAAGGACTGAAGCGAATGACAGCACGTTTTTTCAGTCCATCATTTACAACAACTTCGCCTATCAAGCCTAGGTACGCTGTCGCTATGCTAAGAAGTAGCGTAAAGGATCGAGGGTGCCATGCATTGCACTGTGTCAGGCAGTCTCGGAAGAAATTCAGCATTGCAAGGAAGTGGAGGCAGCACTTGGCGAACTGTCCGGAGCCTCAACCTACATGGCTCCTCTTCCTCCATCCACAGATGGGTGGGCGTCAGTCCGGCGGGAGCAAAAAAGGATCAAAACCTCAGCAACAAACCTTGGAACGACCGCTTGAGGATCAGCAAAGCGAGCAAGAGCACACTATAAGCCAGCAAAATTCTCAGCAGCCCCTTAATTGCCCAGAAAAGCACCAGGAGCCAACAGCAGTTGATTTTGTGGGAGGATTCCGGAGGCTGGAAATGGCACATGGGCAGAGGCCACCATTCAGCCTTTCCTACGACCCCAATGAAATTTTTTGTGTGTTTAAAAGCAGCGTTTCTGCCCAGCATAAGGCAAGTCGTCAACCCTTTAGATCATATTTGTGTTCTTGCGCGAGCAAACAGAGTAGCAACCAAAGCCAGTTGGGTTGGAATGGCGGGTGCAGTCCCAGCAAAGGCAACGAGCAAGCGCACCGAAGGTTGCTCCGGATTCGGGAGCTTTATTTTGCTTGGTGTCCTAAAAGCCTCTAATCCTAAGTTTAAGAGTGCGCTTTGGAGGCATGTGGGTTATGCAGGTAACTGTAGGAGACCTCGTTCAGACTGAAAAGCTTCACAGGAAACAGGCGGGTATGTGCATTGTGAGTTCCACTCCTGTAGCTCGCATAAGCAAACTCGAAGCCACATAAGACGCTACTTAGCCAGAGATTTCTTGCTTTTTCGGTTGTGCACGCAGGAGATAAAGTCGTCTTTGGGACGGTCCTACTCGCCGGCACACGCGAGTGGACGCTTCTCGGAAAGCCAACGTCCGATTACTACCCTTTTAAGTGCATTCGTTGAGGCGCAATGCTTTTGCCATGTTCCGAGCAGCCTCAAGGATGTACCATAGTTCAATTCCGTGTCGAAAACTCGCCTGCCCAAGCTTGTGCAACAGCCCCCCTTAAACTCGGGAGGCAAAGTAAATTTTTTCATGGTTTGGAGCAGGCAGGTTTTTGCATGACTGATTTTGTACTGCAGGATTCCATTTGCGCGAGTGAAAGGCGTCATTGAGCAACAGGTTGGTTTTCTGCCTTTAGCAGCAACGAGGGGGCGGACCACTGTGCACCGACAAATTTCTGGTTCCAAACTGTAAGACGTGTGGTTCAGACGCTGGCGGGTGAGACTTTGAGCTTCCGTTATAAGAAGACACGGAGATCCTCTCGTTTTCTCAGGCAAGCCAAACAGTGCACAAGCATCAAAGAATTAGTGAGAGGGTTGCAAAACTGCGGTAGTAAATGGCTACGAGTTGCTAAGAATCGCGGTACAGATGAGTTACAACCGAGGAATTTAACGACGGGGGGTCCGACGGGGTTTCTCCGCGAACCTCGGGGTTCCCTTTGCAGCAAGCCCATTTACGGGACAGCGTGCCTGGGGAGAAAAAGCATCGTGAAGGGGCGAGTCATCTTTTGCTTTCCTCCTTAATGTATGCTCTAACTCCCGTATTGATTGGTTTTGCGCCCAGAATTCGTCACTGGGTAACTCTGATACGGATTGAGGCGATCGAAGTCGACGCACAAATGAAGGTCTGCTTCAAGAAACTATTGAGGATTGTTCATAGTCGGCCTACAACCCGTTTCTTGATTCCTTCAGTGCGAGAATGCTCCCCAATATCCATTTTACATCAGACAAGAGCCTAAGATCTGTGCAAATGCTCCTGCGTCCCGCATTTAATCTGTATCTGCTGCAGGAAGATCCGGCACCAGAGCCTCCCAAGCGTTTGCTGGACCTTTGGGCAAATCGCTGGCTATATCCAGAGGAACTCCATGGTACGGGATATATATCTAAGGCCACCTTTTTGTATATTTTTTGTCAAACACTCACTTAAAGACCTTATAGACCCTATGATCCTACCATCGTACACTTGGGCTGATTGCGGCGTGGCACGGGCTCTGCAGGGATCAAAACGGACGCCGATGGCAAGCCTCTAGCAGAAAGTGAGCAGCTTCAGCAGTAGCCGCGAGAGAAACACTAACTGTGGCTACAGCAGCAATCACAGCGTCAGTTGCAGGGTAGCAACGACTGTTGAAGCGACCACTAGTACAACCGGTCTGTGTTCATCTGATGCATTTTGTGCAGGTGTTTATGACGGAGCTGAACACCAGCAAGGAACCTTTCACCGCCGGGGCTTGACAGCCAGCTACAGGTTTGCACTGCTCCCTCTCATGAATATTGGCGCCGCTGCTGGCGTGGGTAGTGCTAAACTTCATGCGACTAAGGCGTGGTGTGGATTTCCAGGTGGCTGCCCGACCCGCAAGCAACGCACTGGAAGCGCTGAGGCGCCTCCTCCGATTGAAATGTGGCAGACTCGACTTTGTCTGGGAGGGCGGCAGCGAACGGGGCGAACGGTCTGTTACGCAAAAGCTGTAGCGTCAATATGGAACAAACCCCCCAACGGAGTGGTTGAAAAGGTGGTTTGCGGCGTGGGCGTACACGATCCTCAAAGTGGAATACAGGAATGTATTCAAATAAGCAGGTTTGCAGGTAACTTGCCCCTACAAGTCCAGAACCAGTGAACATTCATCCGTGCTGCTGCTGCGGGTTCTGGCGTTATGCTGTCCAAGGCCGCTGCGCCTGTTCGCGCTTATGAGTCGAAACCAGCAAATGGCTGAAGTAGCTCCATAATAACCGCAAAGGCTCCAAACCCCAGGCTGCCGCCAATCATTGCCCTGGGTCCGCCTGTGGTAAATGGACACAGATAGACAGTTCACTGTTCAAAAACTTTCATAATACGGGTCAGCGATACATAGAGCTGTAGGTGCTCGGGCAAGCACAAGCCAAATGTACATTTGCATACGGAGATACAGGGAGATTCCGCAGCGGCCATATTATTTCGAGAATGCGGCCGCCAGTACATATCTATAACAAAATAGGAGTAGCAGAGTAGGTCGTATCACGGGAAGTGCTCCTTTGAACTGTAGCACAAGACGCTAGGAGGCATCTACGCGAGAGCACAAAGCAACAAACGTGCCGAAGAGCGAAGAGCGGTTGGAGGGGATATCTGGTGGTAGGAACATAATGAGCCGCCCCCATACAAAACCATGTGTCCCAACACAAAACGGCAACGCAAAAGTATTCAGGGCTTACCTTTGATTGCCAGTAAGGCGCCAGTGAGGCAACCACCATAAACAGCTCCTCGCAGGTCATGAGTTGCTCTTCCCTGTGGCCAAAAAGAGAGGCGCAGAGGGAAGCGCTTCTCACTAAGCAGTTGAGGCTGGAGGATAAGAACTAAGCGAAGGTAGTGCACACGAAAGCGGCGAGACTGGCTAGGGGATGGGAGAAAGTAGACACCACTACGCAGATTCCAGACACACAGTACTGGGTAAGCAAAGAAAATGCTCCAGAAATTTCATGAAAGCATAGCCTTCCCAGTAATGGAGCTTAAGCTGTCTAAAGCGGATATAAGGGTCCTGCCCAGCGCTACATGTGCTTGATAGATATCGCACTTTGTCGATGATACATTCGCAAAAAGAAAACAAAGCCCCGATCTTTGCAAAGTTCTTCGCTGTTGAAGCCACCTCTGGAACAAAGGACTTGTACTGCTCCCGCAGTTGTGCCCTAAATCCCAGAGTGGTATCGACATCGACAGGTTTCATCGTGAAGAAGAAGGCGCCAAAAAGAATACCTGAGGATACCAGACATATCAGGCTATTTGGAGTGTGTAGGGCGTACAACGGGACCGGTGAAATACGATATACGTACAAATGGCTTAAGCGGAACCAGGGGGTCCTACACTTGCAAACCGTAACCCTAGAGGATTAAGACCCACCAAGAAGTCCCCCTCCAACCCCCATAGTTGCTGCTCTAACGAGACATCCATCGTTAAGAAAGCGCTCGACTGCCCTCTGGGCCCTTAGTTGTTGTATGGCCTCTCTCCGCTCCGCTTCCCCCTTTGTATCAAGAAGGCACAAGCTCCGATAGCGAGGCATAAGAAACACCGACATTGGGTGTCCATACACCTCAGTTGGCATGGCATCCTCCCGGGAGCCGTTCCCCGTCGAGTCTGGGACCCATGGGCTATTGGGGTTACCTCCTGAAGTCTCAGACATAGGGGCGAACTTTTTTGTGAGGCGAAGTGCGCAAATAGGCAGGGTTACTTCGCGAATGAGGCATGGGATCCTGCTGATGGGAGCACGAGATTTGCTTGCTTGCTCTGGGAACGCAGGAGAAGCCAAAGAGAACGCCAGGTCAGATGAATACCTCTCTCAGAAGGCGCTGTCCAGCAAAAATACGAACACCAGGAGACGTCCTAAGCGTAAGCTTTTTAAATCTACCCAGTAAGTCAAAATAGGTGAAGATATTTCCTCTTCATGAGTTAGAAGCCATCTGTTCAGTAGAGAGACCTTGGAGGCCCCGTAGGAGGGGCCCCGTAACCAGACCCCCCGAGTGACGCCTACGAGACGCCTCGAGGCACCTGGAGGTTATCTAAAGTAAATTAGGGCAGGTAACACTTCGGGCTCGCATGTTGCATCAGAGTCCTCCGCTTATTGCGCGACTGAGTTTTAAATTGAGCGCGAAGCTCACAGCGTGGTGTGTGTAGGCGACACTGGACCGCCCGCTATGAGCTTCGTAGCAGCTGCTGCAGCAGAAGGAACAAGAACAGCAGCACGGAACCGTTATGTATGAGCGTGTCTAGTCCACAGAAGGCGCTTCTAGGAGATGTGGGCTGTGCTTAGAACTGGTGGAGCTCAATAAATGGAGCTTCCTGAGGGTGCAGAAAGCGAAGCGGCTGCGGCTGCCGATGCCGTCGCAGACTCGTCACTCAGGTGGTGGCAGCAGCAGCAACTGCCGCTTCTGGCGTCAGTGGAACGCTCCGGTGTGGTTTTGATACTCGGGGGTGCAGATGGCTCTGCTGCACCCCGTTGCTCCGTTCTTCTCCCGTTGCTGCTGCTGCAACATGAATGGGCGCCTCAGCAGTCCTTACAGCAGCAGCACATCATTGTGGCTCTGGAAACGTCAGCTGCAGTAGATTCTGCGGCAGCGGCAGCCAGGGCCTGGGGCGCAAACTGTTATGCTTCCTGCATCCATACAACCAAGGGTAGCACCCGCAGCAGAACCCCTCCAAGAGTCATATACCTCACAACCCGGCAGCTGTTCCAGCGACTTTTGCAACAGCCGCTGCTCCCTGGATGCTGCATCGCTGCCCTTGAGGTGTCTCTGCTGCACGGATTTAGCACCGAGTTGCTACTTCCTCTGCTGCGCAAGGTAAGGCAAAGAAGGCCGACACTTCGGCTGCTGCTGCTGCTTCCCCCTGCTTCAATACAGCCGCAGTGGGCCCTTCAACTGGGCGAGTTTTTTGCTGATACTAAAGATGCGGCAGCACCAGAGGCTGCTGCAGTGTCGCCACGGGGTGCACTGGAGGTCCTCCGCGCTGCAGTGCTTCGGCAGCAACAACTGCTGATGCGTCTTCTGCAACCAAAGAGTAAGCGGTGGGATGTAAAGGTAGCGCAGCGGAGTGCCACGCGGGAGGATGAACAGGCGCAGAGGCAGCGTAGCTCATCTGTTTCAGAGGTGCAGGAGACGGCAGCTCCATCAGAAGTACCCGAGGTGCCTGACCCCATTGAATGTATGAGCAGCAGCACCAGCAGAAGGAGCAGCATCTCCTGTCTTTCGTCGGATGATGTTATAGTACTGGGAATTTCGGAGGGCCAGGAAAGAAGCGCCAGTGGGGGCCCTTCAAAGCGGAAGAAGGTAAAAACCAAAGAGAAGCGGCGGCTCCAACAACGCTTGCGGAAGGTACGACGGAAGCTTCAGAGGATAGACAGCAGCAACAGCATTGACAGTAAGAGCGCCTTAGGGCTCCTACAGGGAGGCGCATCGTGGGGACTCGCTGATACACAAGCATCCCCCAAGGCACCCCCACGGTTCGCCAACGACACGTCACATGCATTACGTCCCCCCTCAGTCAGCAGAAGTGACGTGGCAGAATCAGAAGGAGAAGCAGAAGCAACTGCGGTAGCAGAAGCAACAGCAGGAGTACCTGCAGAGCCGACGCCGTCCTCTTTGGCTGCCAGCAACAAAGGTTTGCATGAGCCACCGCTTTTGCAGCCAGGGGCCCCATCAGAAGCGGTTTCGCTGGCTTATGGCGCCGAATCCTCCGTTAGCATGATTGGATTCTCGCCACCAACGCACCGCGTCGCTGTTCGCTACCTCAAGAAGGCTACACCAAATTTTGTTAGGGCGGCCGCCTCTTTGGGTGAGTGACTGCTAGGTCCTGTTACTGCTGTTGCTCATCTGTCTGACCTTCTGGTTCTTCGCTCGCGCTGCTGGTAAGACGCAGCGTAAAGAAGTATGGCTGTGCTTGGAGCTGCTTCCGCAGTTGCTCTTGCAACCTGTGCTGCAGTGTCCTCGCTAGTGGCGTCTGCCGCTGGGGCCCCCGGAGGACTGGCCTCTTCTGGCTCAATTTTTGTATTTTTGCCCTCTCCAGAGGACGTTACTTCTCTCACAGAGGCGCTGCAGCGAAACCTGCAATACATGTTACGGAAGCAACAGCCCGAGCACCATCAGCCTGTGGAGATCGTTTGTCTTGCTCAAGGTGCGCCTTATTTGATGCACTCATCATGTATTGGGCTCCCTCCGGCTACTACCGCACTCATGCCACACAGTCCCCCTGCCTGCATGTGCGACCAGTGGTATATACGTGAGGGGATCTTTCAACGCTCAGTTTGATTTCTTTGGCCTACAGATTTGGATCCTCGTCTTCCGCCCCCTTCCTCGAGTCTCCGCATCTTCCTGTCGTCAGCTGCTTTCCCGCCATCCGTCTCGCCTTCTTCACTTTCCGTCGAATTTGTTGTGGACTGCATGTACATTCGAAGATTAGTATTTGACTCCTTTCTTAATCTGAAGCGTTCAGCCAATGTTCCGATCACTAGGGCGCTCGCGGACTTGCGAGCTTCTCTAGCGGGAAGGGGTACAAAAGGGGGGTCTTGCTACAGGCTCTGCACTGCAGCGGCGTTTGCTGCTGCGGCTGCACCTGCTACAGTCGAATCGGCTGCTTGCCCAGTTTCTCATGCGGATGCATGTGGAGAGCTTGACGCCTCAGCCTTCGAAGATATCGCGCCCTTGCTGCTGCAGCTTAAGGCGCTGGGTTTACATGCCCTGCAGCGCCTGCCACAGCTACAGCCACCGCCAACTGCTGTTGTTGTGGACGCAGTGGAGCGCTTGTTCAAGCTTCAGGCAATAGATGATGCGCAGCGTATTACAAAGCCACTTGGGCGCATGATGGCGAGGGGAATCCTCTCCCCTGAGTTAACTCGGCTACTTGTTATCTCTGCAGATCCGGTGCGGCGAGCTGGAGGGGTCCAGGTGCAGCTATCGCAGAAATATCACCGGCAGCTTGCATCTCTGTATTTCAGATGTGTGACGTGACTGATATTAGCAGGAAAGTTGCGAGTAGTCATCAGGTGCTTTTGTGTGCTTAGGCGTTTGGCTGTTCCCAAGAGGCCTCAGCAATTTGCGCCCTTCTCAGTGGGCCACCAGTGTGGCGGCGCTCTGCTTTGGAGGACTGCGGCTCATCCCTTGGGGATTCCTCTAAAGAAGGCCGTAGAACAGTCTCTGCAGCTCGACAGCGGCTGGCACTATGTCGGGCGTTGCTGGGGGCTATTGAAGGAGATCCTCTAACCGCGTTAAATGTCTTTGGCCAGTACTTCGATGTCAAGAAAACAAACGGCGACGCAGCGGCGGCAAGATGGGCAGAGAAATACCTTGTTGACGAGCAAGTCATGCGGCGCGCAGCTAACATGCAACATATGCTCCTACAGTGGTTGCAATTGTCAGGGTTGCCCTGTGTGAGTCCTTTGGCATGCAATAGGCGTCCCTTCTGTCTGCGTAGATGCATTTGAAAATATTGACTGATGCAATTTGATCTAGGAGTAAGCGAATGTTTGGTGTGCATTATCGAGTAAATGTGCATGCAGTCATGGAGCATCCTATTCATAATTTTGTGAGTAAATGGCGAGATCTGCTCCCATGTGCGTTGTCTGTACAGCTCAGTTGTGTGGGAGACTGCGGGCCTGTTCTGCGGGCACTAGCCGCGGCCTTCTGCCTTAATGTGGCACAGCGAACCCACAGACAGATATATCGGCCGTATACGGCGTGAGCAGATCCTCAGGAAGCGCTGCGTTGCGCTGCTTTTCGTATGAAAATTAGGGAGATGTCTGCTGCCTTGCGTAACTTTAGTGGGCATTTCTTCCCAAGGCAACGCCCACTTTGTGTTTTTCGCGCCATATGTATGCTCGTACTGCATTTTTGTGCGTGTCTACGTGCTTTAATTGTCTGCAGCCCGACATCGGCAAGTACGCCGCCTTTTGTTATTCACCCCTCTTCTGTCTTGGCGAATTGCGGACACCCATTTGTAGTATATGGACAGGTACACTGCTTCTTACTTATGTATAAACGGCATCAGCTAGGTTGATAGACTGCTCGCGAATCATTATCATTTTGTTAAGGCCTTTGTTTGTGGGTCCTCAGGCTTTCATGCGGGACGGTTGCGTCTACATGCAACAGGTCACCGCTATCGAGCCAGAGTAGGCTCAATATTGTACACCATCATTGCCTTCCTGAAAACAAGTCATCCTGCTTATCACCATCCGCACCGCCACAAGGACGGATAGACTCCCTGGTTCTGGAATGGGAGACCAGTTTAGGTGTCTGGATTAATAACCAGTCTTCGACGCTAACTGCGCACTGTGTGCTTCAGGTGGCTGCCGCAAGTTGCTGGGCATCTCTTCGCAGTTCCACTGTGAGAAGCGCCTTTATGGGTTGCTCGATTTTCGCCAGAAGTAGTGGACGAAGCTATACTAGGTAGTTACAACTGCGCTTCATGCTCTTAAGCTCTTATTTTACCAATAAAAGTAGGATTCGGTAGTGGTAGTCTCTAGGCTATTCACATTGGGAGGTAATATCCGTGACATAGCTCACGCCCTGTTCGTGTGCTCTAACTTCCTGTGTTAGACTGCGAGCTAGTCGTAGGAGTGGTGAACAGGTGCAGTTCCATGCAGCTCGATCTCCTGAGTCCCTATACCTGTCGGATGAGGAGAGGGGGAGCATCGTTAGAAGAGATTTATTCTATTTTTTCTGAAGGCTTGATAGGCTTCTATTGCCTGAGGTTGTCTCACAGGGACCGATGGAATAGCGCTACAGGGGGCATGCACCAATGTGGAATGGCTACGTTACTATGTGAGTGAACAGTGCCGACAATACATATCCGTAGTTCATACTGCAGATACACTATTCCACATGCAGAGATCGTTGCTCTGGACAAGCTAATAGCTCTGTGCATTGGAGTACATAATAAGTTACTCCCTCTTCTTGTGGTTCTATAGTGTAGAGTGGATCACAGCCCCATATGCGGTATTGATAAAAGCTGATGCTTGTAACCGGATACAGTCCATAGGATCACCCTTCAGACGCAGTGACTCCATTTTTACGTTAGCAGCGCGATAAGCAGTACATCCAATCTAGGTGGAGTTTAAATGAGGCAGTTACGCAGCCAGTTTATATTCCTCCACTCTGCCAATAGATGGTGCTCGAGAGGTATAAAATTTTGTTAGTGTGTTGTGTAGGTAGCCCAGGGATCACCATCCATGAGCAATGTGGATCATTCAAAATATTCAAGCTATATGGATGTTTCTGACTTCTCTGTAAAATGCAGTGGTCACCTGCCAAACTCTGGCATGTTCGGGAACCCAGAAACGTACCAGGGTACTGGGAGAATCAATTCGGGCAGAATATCAGAGGCATAAAAAGAAAGATGCAATGCCGGTGCGACGCATACACTTTTAAATAGTTCATCCAGTCAAAGACTGACGGACCAGCACTCCACGCTGAGCCCTCAAAAATCAGCCAGAAACACCCTATTTGTTTACTAAGAAGTTACAGTATAAATGTGGATCCCTTTCCACAATGATCTTCCCCTGCTCTCCAGAGCCAGTTGCTGCTTGGCCTTGAACAAGCTATCAGAAAAATCGCTTTTGCATATCTGGCATTAGATTCTACATACTCTACTCATTATCCTCTCGCCACGCTCCTTCTTGAGTTACGTTAGGGGCTTGTCGCACGCTAGTGAAGGCCCGAGCGAACCTAAACTGTCGTGACAACAGCAAGTTCGACCCCCCGCATTTTTAAAGACGTTTTATCAGCTCTTCTTGCTGTGGCCTTGCACACTTCGGTTTCGTTTCGACCATCGAATGAGTACTTTGCATTCTCTTGGACATTCCCTTCCCCGGGTTACCGCGAATTAATTGCACCCTCCCAAAGTCGAAATTCCATGATGCTTTGGTTTGAAACTAGATTGTTCTTCACTTCTAGCCTAAGTGAAAGTGGATGGTGACTTTGACAGTGGACGTGCATGGCCAGACACTTTGTGTACCAACTTGAGCAGATGGCGGCGCTCTACGCCAGGTCCTGGGTATCAACGAAATTGCTGCCTGTCGTAATACTGCATTTTAGAGAGTTCACATGATTCAAGCCTTTAAAAGCTGCCAGAATGCTAAATTTTTGCTCAAGGAAGCCCAATATGACATCAGCATGGTACAAAGATTTGCAGAACACTGGCATGCCAGTCATTCCCTGCTTGCACTCCAGCATGTTGACTCCGTAGTGGTGCCCGCAATGTACGAAAGTGATGGTGTGTTGTTCGCAGCACCAAACATAACACGAACTAGTGAATCACACATGAGAAGGCATGCAAAGCAATAAATTTTCGATTGATTGGCTGGTCCTTCTCTCAGGCAGCACCTTCGTCAAAGCAACTGCCTGGCGAAACAAGCGAATAACGCACATTTTACGAGAAAATTGGCACACGTAGGGTCGCCAAAATCCAAGAAACATTCTTATTTCCTCGAACGCATGCACGAAAAATGATCCGAGAAAGACATTTCACCGTCCAATAATTCTGGAACGCGTGTGGCAAGCCTAGCGTACGTTTCCAGCCTCAATCTCCGCAGGGAACCCATGAACATCATGCAACACAAACCTGCCAGAAGTTCATTCAATAATTTCTCAAAGGCGCTTCTCCTTCCTCTGCTAACCCCCCTCAGAGTTCTGACATGAGGGGATAGGGAGAGCTAGGATGCACGCTGTTGCGCCCCTTGGGCAATGAGACCAATCACCACTGTTCACACAGAGCATTTAGCGCATACGCACACAACGTTGCGTCTTACTACATCGAGAAGGCGCTACTCTGCAATTACTTATTTATACGAACAGGCAAGCCAACTACTCGACTTTTTAAATCGATTCTTGGATGTAACTCGAGTAGTAGAACATGCCAGGGTGTGGGCTAGTCCACCCCAACAGGGTTCACAAATCATGAAGAACTGATCACTCCTTGCCCAGCATTGCAAATGTTAGCCCACCCAACCTTTTTAAGGCCCTCAAATGTATTGTAAGCCATCAGGCCATGAAAAATTAGCCGCAAAACACACTGATAAGCCCAAAAGGAACCAAGCGCTAAAAAGGTCCAGCCGATCACAGACATGGCGCACAGCAAAAGAGGAACCAGGACGCGTTCGTGGCAATTTGTTGCCTGTACAACAAACTGCTGTATGCACACAAATGTGGTCAAAATCAGATCCAGCTGGTGCGTATCCAACGTGGCAGCGGAGAACATTGCGACGTTCGAAGGCAAGACTGACCCCTACAATTGTAGGGTCCTGCTGTGAAAAGCAATGTTGCTGCAAGGAGTGGAATAACCACCAATGTTATTCCAACGCGAAATAACTTCCCCCACATGCTCAACGAAATTGAAGGGGCCCCTGAAACGCTCAGCATATTAGGAGTCTAAAAGCTTTATCTGTTGCGCACCGAGAATTTATTCCTGCGGGAGACATACAGCAGCAGCTTCCTGCACACACTCCGCAGGAGACTGTAATAATTGAAGTATCGGGCTGCGTTCTATTTGTCCCGGTTCAGCCGTATCTAGCGGGGACCCAAATGTTACAGCGTGGCCCCACATGTGTATGCGGTAGTTCCCCAGCGCTTTGATTTTCTTTTAAAACGGGAAAAAAAAGCATTTTACACGCTTGCATATCCTAGCAAAATACGCTAAACTATGCAGTCTGCAGAAGAATTTCCACGACGCCCATGGAAAACTCCTTTACATGCCCAATGGACAAAGCAGTACACGAATCCACTGATTGCGGATCACTCTAATGACAGCAAAACTCGATGTGGTTACGTGATGACCCCTACAGTGAGAAGGGCTGGAAAAAATTTCGCGCCATAGCCCGAAAAGGATGCGTATCGCACTATTCATCCCTTCTTGCAGCACTAAATAAACCCGAGCCTTGGAGGGTGAAAAGCTCCAAAGCATCAAAGCGCGAAATATGCATTCAAAATGTGCAAGTCAATGCAGTACAGGCAAATGGCTTCCAAACACAAACAGTTGTATCGCCAGCCTTTGCAAACCTGTATTCGTGAGTTTCGCACCAACTGACGGCGCAAATTGCAAGGCAGCAGGTCAGAAGAGCCAGATGCATCCACGTCACCTTTTTCTGCACAATAGAAGTAAGCATACATTAATATGTGCATGCGACACACGACCATTCCCCTTTCAGCTTAATCTAGACTCGAAGTTTCCGCGGGATTTCGCGACGGGACGTTTTCGGCCGAAGAGGCAGGTCTTATTTCAATCTGCAGATAAAACAGCAAACAACAACGGCTTGGGGCTCCACTACACCTCAACGACGCACATTCAAAACGTAGAGGGATATGCGCCCAACTCATTATTCTGCTGTTATCCTTACGAGCATGCGTTCCCCAATGTCAGTGACTACTCTATCGTTACAAGTCCAGTAGCTTAGCAACCCGTGCGGACTTTATAGCGAACTCGCCGGGACGAAAGAAGTCCCCACGAATTGTCGAATGAGAGAATCAGAAAGCCTCCTTGTTCTGCGCTAAGAAAACCGCTAACTTTCCTGCAACGCATTTAACGCCTATTGTGTGTACTGTAAGTGGATACGGCTGCGTGAGAGTTCATGAAAGCGTTACTTGCAGCGCTTGCACGCAGGTGTGTGGCTTGTAAACTTACTGCACTGGTTGCCACATGCCATGAATGAGGGAGAATATTGATAAACTAGACAAAAAGGGATCGTAGACCTACTTGCCAGCCTGATACTTTCGATATTCCACCAAAATTCTCTCATCTCCATTCTGCAGAATGCAACCGAAACGTACAAAACGCTAAGGCACGACCGATACAGTATCATGGTAGGTTAGAGCAGCAAACAATATTACTCAAAATCTGCAAGGAACTAACCTGGGACCTCCAAATGGCGCTGAATCCAATGTCAAAGTCTTCTACTATCCAGACCCACTTCACTAGAGATTTTTGTGGTACCTGAAAAATCCACCGTTAAGAGGAGGAAACACGTAATGCAGCTTTCAATGTACAGGGTCTACGACGACCGCTCTTTCGGGGGGTGGAAAGCATGCCTGTTCACTAAAAGGCAAGTTCTGAAAAATGGTGTGAGACGTGTTCTGTCGTTCACAGGAAGAGAGCCCACAAAAAGGTACAAAAAGCGCTTCGCTTGGGAGAAGTGGCTGCCTGGTGCGTACGCCTTCCACTGCTTGGTTGCATCGCCGCGCCGCCACGTTTAATATCAAACTTCCTGGTCCTAGATCTGTCTCCCTATAGAAAAAACACAATTACAAAGGCTTAACTGTGGGTCACCAGCCCCCGAACTTGCAATATGTCCGTACGAAATCCACAAGCTGCAAGACTTTCAAATTAATCCCGCATGTGCTGAACGGGTTTTTTTTCTTTGCAGAGCACGAGGATTTACTGACGAGATACTATTCATGCAACAGGAACGCTACTGTTATCAAGTGGACAGGCATCATTGTTTCATATCAACAGCAAGTTTGCGTTCATAATTCCAGCAGCACATTATGCAGAAGCATGTGTCACCGTACAGCTGAGGAAAATCGGCTAGCTCAGAGGTGCAACAACCTCCGAGGGACGTAGGCAGTGCATAACTTCCGATATTCTTCACTAGGACTGATTCAGCGTCAGTGCCTGCTAGGCAAACACAGAACAATCGAGACACCACGAATGTACTTTCCATGGAAAGGGCCCCTAGTTAATCTCATGCACTACAAGTTCATCGCGTGCATGGGAAGCAGCACCACGAGCAATGCACCAGTGAACCGCTAGGCACATACCTAACAGGCGAATCTTGTTGATCGTACGCTCCCTGAGCCATCCTCGCATTGCCAACCATAGCGTTGAGAAGGCTCGCGGGGTGTTGATGAAGTACATCGTGTCAATAGATTCTGGATAGTTTTCACTAGCCGTGGCAATTGTTCTCCTCAATAAACTAAAGGAACATACAGGGGGAAAGAAAAGGCAGAAAAACACGCTCTCCAGCTGAGCAGTTGTCCTAAGACCTATTCAATTTAATTACATATTTCGTTACAAATAAAGGCAATATGAGGTGTTGATCAGATGCCCCTTTGCACAGCGAACCCCACTTCTAACTTCGTACTTCAGAGCCCGTCGATTCAAAAGCCGCGTAGAGAGCCCCTGCAAGTCGATTATTGACGTTATGCGAACCATTCGGTTGAATTTGCGGGACAATCTGCAGCAAAGCGACTCAATAGGACAGAAACACAAAATACAGAGCTAATCTCATACAAATCGTACATAACTTGGAAAACTTTCCGTGTTCGAAGGACCCTGAATCCATTATACATTCAAAGCTTCCTCTATCGCTGCGTCAGATATTCTGCTCTGGCATCACTGCAGTCCCTCAGTGATCTTGAGGGAAAAAAATATTGCGGCAGCCTGTTTACAGCAAAGCACAATATACCCACACGTCCAGCAACATGCAGCGGAATTCCAGCATATATGAATGCCATCGAAGAAAATCGTCTTCCGAAACCACTGAGAAGAGGCCGTTCACGTCAAGCAACCCTGCAGAAGCGGAACTCACGTAATACATCGTCACCCTTAGATCAAAGTCTCAGAATTACAAACATGTGAATCGAAATCCTCTCACACTGCAACTGGCCACCTCCCGCCCACGACCCGGTATCGGTAAGCTAGGACTTATGCCTTAATAATGAATTAACGGACAACAATGATCGTCTAGCTCTAGCCTGGCGCATCTGCAGCCCATACACATGTGTAGCCAGTGGTGCTTGACACAGTGCGTCGAACCTGGGCGTTCTATCGAGATTATATTTCCTTGCTTGTCCATAATCACCGCCTCAATAGCTTTTTCACTCATTGCGTGCAGTAAGAAATCACCTTCCCCCGATAAGCTAACAGGTGCCGCTGTTGCATCACAATTGGCGGTGCTCGAAGTATTCACCCCGTTTCGACGCAGCACGGGGTTCGTGGGGAAAAACCGTGTGACGTCGGCATGGCTGGGAGCAGCCTCAGGGTGCATCGGGAGCAGCATTGACTCCTGCGGGCTCAGTATCACAATTAGCAGCCTCAGTAAGACAAAAAAAACATCGGTACAGCCACCAAGGAAACGTGGAAAACCCGAACGTACCACCACTGCCCTTCTCTTCCCGGCACAAATGCCCATTTCTTCTCTCCATCTCATATGGCGACGATAGGCTTCGCTCGCAGCTGGGACGTTGTACTCATAGCCCTGCAAGTAGCGCAGTAGGCGGATGCTCCCACCGAGCTCAGGTACCTCAGGGTACGTATCCTCTGCTGTTGGGCATGCTTGTGGCGACGCTTCTCCTGCCCGCGACATGAAAGAAGCTTCCACTGTATGGTCATTATCTGCATGTACTGACGCCGTCGACGATGTGTTCTCTTTGGCTGGACGACTACAGCTGGGACCTCGGAAACGGTGAATGGATCGAGTTGAGGTGGGGGCCGCACTTTCTGCTCCTGAGCCACTGTTTCTTTCTTGGATCCCCTTGTGATGCTCGTGTCTAATCACCGCCGCATTCGCCGAAAATGCCTTGAATGCCTGAAGCTGCTCAGCTGATGGATTTGTAGCTAAGAAAAAATCAGGCGGCCCCTCCATTAAGCGGAAACCGATTTTACATGGAGTACACCTTTCACGGGGTAAAGTGGATTCTGAGTCATCACTTCGAGAGCTCTTATTCAACATATGTCCATCAGATTCCTTGGGAAAATCTGCCGGAGAGGCCCGGCCTTTCATCTTATCCAGGTGTGAAGTGCTAGCACCTATCTAGATCAGCTCACGACCTTGTACCATCAACTCTCAGTTTTCTCCCCAAGTAGCGCTCAGGGAGAGCACTGGCAGCGCCCTATTGGAGGAAATGAATGGATATGCACCAGCTCTATTATGACTCGGTAAAAGTGTAGCCGATGGCCTCCGGTGCATTTGCAGCATGCGTCGACACAGAAGTGCCAAGCGCATTTGCCGATGCTCCGAGGCACAGATTCCGCTGCTTTTATCGCCGGTCAAATGTGTCCCGCCCCCATGCCGCTTCACCGAGGGCTGCTGAGTGCCTCTTATTCCTGCTGCCCTACGTGCCGCCCCTGCAGTCGACAGGGCTTCAATATGCCGCCGTGCCCGAGAGTCTCAGCACTGGGAGCGCATTCGTCTTCATTAGTCAGTGAAGCTGCCAGTAGTCCGCCATAGAACTTCACTTCTGTGATCTTGCTGCGGTCTGCACAAGCCTCGGTTCCCAGTAACCTCGCAGCGCGTACCACTCAGCACCAAAAAGTCTCCAGTATTTGAACATTATCAGTGCTTCATTAGACGTCAAAATTGTATTGTTTCAAAGGAGAGTGCCACTCATGTGCGAACGGCTGTAGCTAGTGAGTTCGGTGGCTTGGCGGGCCGCAGCCCTTGAGTTGCTTGTGGGGACGGCAATTCTGGGGCTTGTTCATAGCCACTAACCAATAAATGGTGCAAAATGCTATGCTAAAACTGCTCCTAGGATTATGTGATTTCATGGCCGCTAAGTCAGAGGCGTTAGGCAGCAAACAACTAGATGATCTTGCTTACCCTGTGCAAAGGAAAACGCGCGTGGGTAGAGGCTTGTAAGGTTAATGCTCCCGGCAGATGGGTTGCACTATGCCCCGTACTCAGCTAGACCTAAGTTATATCTCCAAATCTCGACGCATTAATAGGGCTGAAGCATAAGCTGCATTACTTCATGCACGAGCCACTGTACACATTTTGTAGTTTCACAGAGTGGCCCAGCTGTGCATCCCTGGCTTAACACGCTCCACGAGATGCCTTTGGAATGGAAAAATGTACAAGAACACACTATAGGAATATACCACGTACATCCACTATTTACAAAGGATAAGCCTGGCCAATGGCCCGCGGTGGAACTGCAGCAATTACTGTTGGTGACCAAAATTTCTAGAAGTAGCGATAGCAGAACCAAACAAGGACACAGCAAGACCTCCAGGGTAATAGTATCGCAGTGAGGATCTCCAGATGAGACAGAGCATAAGTTGAGTGAAAGCGCAAGCATGCACCCATACGCGTAGCTTGACTCTGTTCGATAGCATGCACTATCTCGTATGTTTCGCTACCTTAGTTCCCTTAAAAAAAACCGCGTTTCCAAGGGTGGGCACAATCAGGGAAGCTGCAATGACAACTAGCCAAGAGAATGACATGAAGGCAAGTTGCGCCGAGACTACTTTCTGTGTGTATGAACGCGCATGCCCACACAAGTATAATTCCTAACCCTTTAATACTGAAGTCACAACTGGGCCTTTATGACAAACCTTTTTGCGCCTTGCTGATGCACTGCAACATGCTTTCGGCACTAAAATTGTATTGTCCAGCTTTTATAGTTCTCAAGACGCGAATCACCGCAAATTCATATTCATAAACCATTTTGGCCACCAGATATTAATTGGGTTAATGAAATCCGGTATAATGTGTAGCGGTGTTTCAGCAGAAATACAGACGCTTTTTTGCCCAAAACAAATGGAAAGTGGTTTCGCGCCATTGCACGGCTGCACCTGGCAATGAACCAAGCAAGTCAATTGACAAAAACATTTAAAGCTAAATATTGGAATATAGAGAGAATAGCAGTGTGCAACTCTTCGTCTAAATAGATCATCTCAGGGGGATATCGAAGCGAGCCAAATCTGCATTATACTTCCTTTTGATTCAGCGAAGTTTAAGATGCCAGCAGAATGTATTGACGAGTCTAACACTGGATATTTCGTGAATTGCAGTCACACTGACCGAGGTTCAACTCGCCAAGAAAGTCCTGCCGAGTTTGCCACGAGCGCCTAACCGTCCAGCAAGCGCGTTCTCGAAGGCATCTACTGCTTTCTTTCATCGTTTGTGGCGAAATCGTTTTCCACGAGAATGGGGGAGACAATAACTCGCGCCTTACATGCCCAGGGGCGGAACAAACGGACATACCCACTCGATGTGCTACTCTTGGCCGAGTATGAACGGCTATAGGTAGGCACTCAGCAATTAAAGCCGCCTGTTTGCCAGCATGTACCTGCTTTCCCGGAATGATATGGCGACCGCACTCTAAGGCCTTTGTAGCCTCAGGCTTGTCAAGGTTAGCATTGTCAGAGACCTGCGAGAGCACATCGAGATCTTCCTCTATGTATTCATCTGAATCTGTATTTCCACTGCGCGTGCTCGAATTATTGCTTGTGCAGTTGGTGAGGGTCCAGAGGGCCGCGTTATGATTTCGCACAGGAAGCACATCAATATGCAAATCCAAGGTAGTGGGTACGAGCTGCCATGTCGCTTCAGTCTCCATTCTGCTGACAGCTCCTATTTCAAAACTGGTGTCCTCCTGCTCGTGGACTTTTGCTCTGGCAAGCTGCCGAATATCTTGAAGTCGCTTGTCTAACCGTTCAGCCGTGCCGGTGTCTAGAGATGCTTCACGTAAACCAGTGCTGTGTAGTTCATCAGTTAATGCAACATACTGAGTTTCTATTGCTTCATTTCGGGTATTCATTTCGTTCACTAGTCGTAGTAGGTACTCTAGGCGCCTCTGTGCTTCCCGCCTTCTCCGCATGTTCGTGTCCATTTCCATCATTACACTCATGTAGAAGTTGCGTAGGGCCTGATCGCCAGTATGAACTGAGTAGTGAAGGTTCGCAAAGGTTCGCTCTCTGTAGTGAAAACATGGCTCTCTTACTGATTCCAGAACGTGCATAACATGCTGTAGTTCTAGCCATGCGGCGTTGTATAAGACGTAGAAGCGATACCGATCCGTCCTGTATATTGCTTCTAAGCGGTCAAGCAGGAAGTGGCACACATGAGCATGGTCAGGTGAAGGCTGTGGAGCTGGGGATCTCCCATGTCGCTGCCCACTCACAGAAATGGGCGTCTCCATTGTTGTCTTAGCTCCAAAGGGTAGCGAAAGTACCTGAAACCAGAGCTAAAAAGACACAAGAGCGGATATGAAAGGTTAGCAAGCAATCAAGCACCTATACCTTGGAACTTTAAGCACCGCCAACCCCAAGGTCACGTCGCTGAGGGTATCAATTGTATTCATGAGGCCGACATACCTTATGTAGCCACAGAGACGTTATTGTGCCAGTAGCCCGATGCTCGTGTGTCGCTTAAAACGAGTAGTCTAATCTCGTGCCTTCTAGATCTTTGGAAGAGCAAGCTCGTTTGGTCGCTTCAGCTGGATTTGGATGAAAGCGTTACGTGGACAGGGAGGAGGGCAAACACGTTACTCCGAATGCTACCCGTTGAGCACGGTCTAAAGATACTTTGGAGTAATTCAAGCTCAATATTGTGGTCTTGAAGCATAATTTCAGCGACACATGAAGGATAAAAAGAGATCTAAAAATCGATCGTATGTAGGATGGTCAAGGTCTAGATCACTTCTATGGACAAATACCAGAAAAATTTAATGGCTTCATTGCTCAAAAAAGAAGGTAAGTACCCTCCTTTTATGTTTTAATCGAGGATAGTAAAATGTTTCAGGTGCAGGAAAAGTAGGCACGGCAAGCCAAGACAAGGAGCCAGTCGAACTAGTCACCGGCGGTGAGCATTCTGGGCTCTGCGTGTCTAGCCATGACAGTTAAACAGCAGACAAGCCCTCCCTATCTTCAATTTTCAGGTGAGAATAAGCTTTGTAACATACTCACATGGCTGAGATTCTCGGCTGCACATGAGAATGAGGAGTAATAGAGCTTAGCTTCCGACGTGCATAGAAGTAGCAGTGCCCACTGCCAACCCCCATCTACAGGAAAAAACAAGACTTTATGTGGCTCAAAGCTTCAAAAAACCCAATTCAAGCTTTTTTGCGGTACTTTGCTTCTTGGACTCGTTTGTTTAAATGGACATTGTGATTTGTTGGTGTGCTACTCGCAATGCCTACAAATCGGTGCCTCGAAGTTTATCTACGACCAGTCCATTGGAGAGCCGATGAGATAACTCGCCTTTCCCATGAAACTCAACTCATCAGCCCTTTGATCTACATTTACACTCTTCTTTGCGTCGATGGGCGAACTGAAAAAATTTCTGACCCATCAAGCCTTATAATTCATCAGTCTATTTTTGGTACCCTCAAGATTTTCCGCGTATACGAAGCTTAGGATTATGCAATAGGGAATGATCTGTGAGACATGCACGTGTCTTGCACTCTAAAAGGTCACAATTATTCGCTTTGCGCTCCTCATTATACTGTGCATACTTACAGAAGAGCTAAAGGCACCGTGGTCGAGTGGAACTCGGCGCAGCCCCGTTGCCTATGAAGAAGGCTTTTTGTAAGAAAAGAGGCTCTATTCAGGAATTTTTACGCGTGTTAGGCTATTTCACACAATATTTACGACGGCAGTCAAGAAATAAACTGCAGAAGATGCACCCATACCTTCAAATCCATATGCAAAACCTGATGTGCACCTATTTTCGATAATACAACGTCTTGAAGGGTTGGTTCTCAGTGTATTCAGCTTATATTTTATTGAAGCAAGCACATGTATACTGAACAGGGCTAGCACCACAGTCTGAGTCTGGCACGCTGGAGTAGACCCTCAGAACCGAATGTCCGTGCAGCTTGCAGGAGTGAGACGATTAATCCCAAGCACAAATAATTCGGTGTGCACATTCCGTCAAGGAAGCCGTATAATCATTTATGGAGCTTTCTACGCATGTGTGAATAACTGCCTCACCAAGGTGTAGGCGTAGTTGCGAACCAGCTCCAGCGGTATGTAGCTGCAGCATTTAGCAGTCGACAAACATTGCACGAATTTTTCATGCCATCATACTATCCAGAAGCAGTGGTATTTAGACATACTTGAGTGGCTATGATGTCTGGCGCGCACCCAGAATATACCAGGTTTGATACCGTGCCTGTACCTGTCTTGGGCATTACGAGTGTATCGACCTAGCAATGTTTTTACAATCACGAAAAACGTCGGCTTCGCGAATTTCGGTTGCCACTTCGATGCACACATCATGTGTGCATTCTCAGCTCGGGACGCTTAAATGCTGAGTTCCGCCTCATCGAAGCACAGTACCTGTGCAGAACGAGCATCGGGAGAAGCATTGCTCAAATATCCCAAACTGGCGTTGTCCACAGTGTTCCCACTACCAGGGGATTCTTCACTGAGTGCAACTCCTCGCTTTGGAGCAAACGGATATCTGGATCATCGAAGAATGACTGTCCCTTTGCACGGAGGGCTCCTAGTCAAACAGTTTCCACAGAATGCTATGCATTCCCAAGCCATTATTCAGGGCCAAAAAATGTGCTACCATTTTTCATTGGCAATGAAATATGTGCATAGGTCCGTATTATATAAGACGTTCTGATCAGTTTTTTCTGCATCGTCTAATAATTTAGAATAGGTAATCCGCTGAGTTATTTTCCTCTACGATTTCCGTGAAACACGCGTAATAGATTCACTTGGATTCCACCAGTAGCTAAAAAGCAGGAACTGCCTTCAGCTGTGACAGTTTCCCACTGCTTTTCAGTTTGTTGAGCAAACCTACTGGGACCGCTTTTTGGTTTTGCTTCACCATGCATACCTACGGGAATGCATCTTTTGCGCATGAGTAGCTGCACTCTACCCTGACAGCTCCAGCCACTCCCTGAAGTGGAGTCTCCAAAACTGTGACGGTTTATACTCCCTCTGAGCTTGCCCTTGCCGTATGACCAAAGCGACTAAAATGTAGAAAGTTCCGGCATGCGGTCCAGAGGTCCTAACTGGGATCACGAACTTGCGTGCGTGCTTACGTAGAAAGGTCCGCATATTGGCTGGATGATGTGAAATGCTACGAGTTCGAGCAGTGAGAAGGCAGAGGCACTTTGCATCAGTATGCTGTATGCGGTTCATCGCCAGTTGTGACAAGGCCAAGTGCACCGGCTACTACCTACTTTTTCGCATACCAGCAAAAACGGGATTGATCCAACTATTTATGACCACAATTGAGACACGTAGCAACTAAACAGCTCTTTTCTTAGAAGCACAGTCGTAGCCTTTTCCGCTCCTCCAGGCTAGTCCGTCATGCAAAAGTGCAGACTCTATGTGGCTTTTCTCGCGTGTGGTCCCATGGGGAAGGAGTAAGCCCGTCTTTACTGAAGTTCCCTATGAACAAATCCCTTCCTTGGAACAGTGCCCGATACACATGGCCTAGCTGACTCTGGTTTTTGGCAACCGCAGCTAACCTACTCAAGGCCGGAATCCACTGCCGAATAGGTTCCACGTCTTTGCTTGGAATGGGCTATTCTTACACCCCTAACCATTAACAGGAATTCAAATGTATACAACTGATATAAAAATAATGTTTGTGCATGACTAAGCCGTACAACACCCCTAGGGAGCCTCCATGTCGGAGAGCCTGCCCCATTAGAATGTAGTGGCGGCCTTCCGCGACTCCCAGGTTATAATTCAGACTCAACGCTTTGCGTTTGAATATAACAGTAATAGCTTCGATCTGCCACAGCACGGTCCTCATCTCCAAAGACTAGTATGCCATGTCTTACCAGAACAGCTCTTTCGCAACTGACTCAAATGCGGTGTTGGTAAATATTTGGTAATGAAACTAGTGCACATCTTACCGACCAGTCATCCCTGCCCGCAACATCGCTCTACCGTAAAAAGAGCAGCGCGGCAACTGCGTTCAGCCCTCATCCCGTATATCGGCTTCTAGCCATCACAACAGACTACTGTCACTTCTCCTGAGACTATCCTCAGGGCTCATGCCGGTGCGTTTGCCTCTGCTTCGAATGTATAGGAGACAGCATCGCCTAAGCTATGTGTGGAGCAGGTCGCCCCCTGTAAATCTGCAATGTGCGTAGCCGCGCATTGCTGCCCTTCATCTACCTGATGCGGAGGAACGGCTCTGGCGTCTTCGACGATTTCCCAGTCTTCAAAAATGGGTGGTGGAGCCCGTGGTGTCGTGGCTTCCAGCTGGATTGGGTTGGACGAGTTGTCTTGGTGCACATGCTTCAAGCCGATATCTGAGGCATCCTCGGCATCCTGAGAGCCCAGCACGAGAGCCCCTAAGCCTACGGCGATCCGCGAAAATATCCCGGTGCCCCTTTGAGAGCCCCGTTCAAACTCCTCGGGCGTCCAACCGAGGCGGGCAAGTGCCTGCTCGTGCTGTGCCTGACTGATGGCACGTTTCCTTCTAAACTCCTCCAGCATTTTCCTCTCGTCCGTCTGCACCACTCCGTCGGCAAAGACCCCCGCTAAAAAGGCATCGTAACTATGAAGGGCCAGCCGTGCTGCCTGAGCTTTAGAACGGTTAACCAACAGTGTCGTGAGCCCCTGCACCACAGGGAACCCCAGATTCTCGGGCTCCCGCAGAACGAAAGCAGCAAATTCCTTCAAGTCCAGAGCAAAAACTGTGGCCTCCGTGATGCAGGTGGCCGTGAAGGGAGCCGTTACTCCCCCGTCTTCCCGAGGGCTCTCTATGCCATCTCCAGCCCCCTTAGGTGCAGCGCCACGCTCTTGCAACAGCTGCAGTAGCTGCCCTCTTTGGACTCCTGGCGGCTTGTTCATTCCTGCTTCATTGGTGACCACCGCACCACTTGTACCAGCAGTGGCTGCAGCAGCTCCTACGTCAGCTGTGGAGACCTCTCGTGCGCCTCCTACAGCACCTGCAACCCCCGATTCTGTTAGGTCAGTGGCGACAACCGAGGTTGTGGTGGGCGACTCCGTACATTTCGGTGCTTCAGGATTCTGCAGGGTTTCCGTTGAAAGGGCTGTGGCTGCAACGGTGCGCACCGCAGCTGCAGCAGTAGCCGCCGCCTCTGCAGCTGCAGCGACGATGCTATTACCACACAAGGCTTCCTCCCCAGCGTCCTTCTTCGACATATTAGAGGCAGCCTCATCTCTTAAGACTGTCCCTGCGTTGGCTCCCTCTGCCGGCGTCTCCACTATCGGCATCTCAGCTCTTATGTGCTGCTGCTCTTGGCGATTGCTATAGGGAGCTGATGGTGCAGAAGCGCATGACTCTGCACTAGATTTCGAGTCATTTGTAGTATTCTCAGTGGCTTGGCTGTTGTTTGTTGCAGCCCCTGTTTCAAAGATGCCCTGCTGCTGCTGCTCTGCATGGGGTGTTGGGGGCACTTGGGCCTCCGTCGCAGCAGGTGGCTTCTGCTGATGGCGGTGGAGTCCATCTGGAGATTCGTCTGCGTGGCTCGCAAATGTCTCAGGGGGTGGTGCTGCTGCTGGAGTGGCACTCTTTGCTGTTCGCTTTCTCAAAGCCGCGATGTAAGATAAAAACGGTTCAACCCCCACAACTGCACCTGTCTCCCCGCCTCGGTACGTCTCCACTGTCTCGCCGCCTTGAGATATATCGACTGCTCCCCGCGCCACAAAACAAAGCGTGCTACACGTGTTGCCCTCAGCCTGCAACACATAACCCTGTGGTAACGTTCGCCAAGTGCCCTGCCTGAGTAAGCGTCGGAACTGTCTCGGGCTCATTCCGGCAGGAAGGAAGTATCGTTGGAAGATGTCCAGTTCATCGGAGCTGAAAACCACTTCCCGGTGCTCCGTGTGTACGCGCCACAACATTACGGTGTTCAGCACCAGGAACACGATATTCCACAGCGCAGCGTCAGTCAGGCGGGGCCGCCGAGACCAGTTGTACGAAAAGTAACAGAGGCCTGCCAAAAGATTAAACGTCCGAAGCAGTCGCATATCAGCCATCAGGGTAGCCGTTAGAGACAAAAGAGACCCAACCGTTACTACTACGTTCCCGTTGTTGTATGTCCACTCGGAGATAGAAGCGCAATACGGAGCCAACAGGTATCGGAGCCGTCCATAAAGCCTAGCAATACGCTCACGCAAAAAGCACATGCGAAGGGGCTGACGAGGTGGAATTACACGGGATGCCCCACGGCCGACTGCCCCCCGTGGTGACACCGTGGAACCACACGGGAGAGTTTCCAAAGACGCCGCCTGCTGCGCTTGAGCTTGCTGTTTCTGTTGCTGCTTCTGTTCATCTTCCTCTTGACGCGCCTGCTGCACTCCTGTTGCACTTGTAGCATCTTTCGGCGGGCCAGTGACCCTCTGGCTGGCCTGGTCCTGCACCCCTAATTCGCTGCCAGAATCCTGAAAGTCAAGCACATCGCTGGCTGCACCTCTACATTCACCAGACCCAGAGGACGTAGCTTCTTCCGGACGCTCCTGTTGTGGCAACTGGTCCCCGTCCTGCGTTGTCTGCTCAGCTACTAAAGGGGCAGTACCTTCCTGCTGCTGCACCGCCTTCGTGTGCTCCAGAGTGCCCTGTGGCGGCTCCTCGATGGCTGCAGCTCCCATCTCCTGCTGGATCTGTTCCTGCACGATCTGATGCTGCTGCTGCCTTGCTCGAATGTACTGTCTGGGGCCTCCGAAGGACTGGGCCCGGCTAAGGGGCCTCCAAGATCGCAATAAAACCCGAGGTGGAAGGGGGGGCCGCTGGCTGCTGCGCATTCCTGCTGTCCCCGCTACTGAACTAGCTGAAGATAGACTTACTCGGCTGCAAACCCGGCGCCGCGGCTGCCCAGCTCGTCGGAGGAGCGGCTTCAGAAGCCGCTTGATAGCCACATTGAACAAAACAGGAAACTGGAAGTCTATGGCACCTCCTCCAGAGACAGAAGCCGCACCAGGGGACCCCAGAGGCACTCTGACATTCCCCTGTCGTCGGCGTCCTAAAGGAGGTGTCGCGGCTACCTGCCCGGTGTTTTCAGTTGAGCCTGCTACCGTATCTGTCCCTGTGTCTGAAGTCGCTGCCGGAGCCGCGGCTGCTGCGGCACCCACGTCTTCCGTCGACTGTGCTTCAGAAGTACCGGCCATTCCTCGCTGCGCTTCCACATGTGCCGCCTGTTGCAGCACTGCTCCATGCTGAGGTGAGACAGTCCCAGTGCCACCGCCTAAGCCAGGTGGAACAGCGGCCCGACCCCTGCGGCCCCCCCGTGCCAGCAGTGCAATCGCAGCAGCAGCAGAATCTCCAGGCACTGCAGCTGATGCACCTTGAGGCAATAGAGCCCCTAGCCACGCCGCTGTTGCCCTGAGACAGTTGCGTGCTGCCCGGCCCCGCACTCTGCCTAACACACGAATGCCAGCTTTTTCATCTTCGCCACCCACGGCCTTGCAACCACCGTTATTACTCCTGCTCTTGCTGCTGCTACAGGCGCTTGCTGTGCTTCGTGAAGCTCTAGAAAACCTTCGACGTCTCCCACAGGGCTTGACAGACTCTTTCGTGCTCTGTGAGGCAGGGTGCCCGCGAGAACCCTCCAAATCAGAGACATGCGGGGCCGTAGTGTCTGAAGCAGACGCTCCATCAGTGCTAGCAGCAGTGGGCGAGTCACAACAATCACGGCTTTCGTTGGCTCTTGGAGAGGACGCAGCCTGCTGGGTGGACAAAGGCAGCGCCTCGCCCACAGGATCTCCTCTAGCTTCTGCTGGTTCTGCTGAGGAAGCAGTTGCATCATCCCTGGCCACACTGTGGAAGCAGTGAGCTAGCAACCGATGTTTCAGCTGCTGTCGCTGCAGATGCTGTGATAGAGGGGTAGAAATTCGGGCCACTGTGGCCACCCATGGACTCAGTTCCTGTCGCGCATGCGTGCAGCCATTTGTAGGAACACCTGCGGTCGCACGGATAGCCCTCCGAACATGCGACAATGCTGTCCTTTGTGTTGTAACTGTGCGCCTAAGGACCAGCCTCACAGTATGCATCTCTTCTTCTACATCTCAGGATGCCTCCTAAGCAGTAACAATAGGTGCTGTTCCTGGTGCACTTAGGTCACACAGCTTACGAAGACCACCGGTCTAGAGAGGCCGAGGCATTCAATCGCGGTATTTGGCCTTCATGTATGCACTATGGCAACCCAATGACAATATCGGTGGGTTGTGGGAGCTGTGTTGAGCCGTTTCCATTATCCAGTGAGGGGCGGCAGAGATGCCTGCTTCAGGTATTGGGCATCTTGCACATCACATTCCCGTGATAATTGGCATAAATAGAGACTATTGAAGGGAAAGTAAGACAAATACAACAATTAGAAGTTGCATTCCTGGCAGTCACGCGGGGGCGCCGACACTTGGCCGCGGTGAACTTCGGGAGCACAGTCAGCTCACTTGGCATTAGAGGGCGTAAATTACACAGCAATAAAGTGTCTGCTACGTTCCACGAGGTGGCTCCCTTAATTAAGACTTGAAAAGATCGGGGTCAGCTGAAAATGTCGCCACGCTTCAGTGGCGATTTGCCTGCAGGCGGCCAAGAAGGCCCTAGAGGAGGGTCAGACTTTGTGAAAAACTAGATCTCTGGCCTGGGCCTCCGAATCGATCATGTTCCTGATGTTTCTATTGTGGAAGGAGCCATCCACAACTTTTCTCCTGCGGATTTGTCCGCGAATGTGAATTTTCGCTGCAGACCATATTTGACCGACATAATCAACACAGACCTTCTAAGGCCGATGAGCGATATATCCATCTCTTTTGGAGCCCTGTACACAACAAAAGACCTGGATAGCGTGTATTTCTCGTTTCATGGGCTTGCAGCCATCGAGAGAGCTACGGGAGCAGAGTATGGCCCAGGCGTCGTGATATATTGGGCGCAAGAGGCTGCAAAGAATGTGAAAAAATGTTGGGGTTTGACGCTGTCCCTACCCTATGGTGCACTGAGCTTTCTCTTTGCTCTGCAGTTACGGTATTCAGCTAGGATACACGCCTTCTGCAGTAGTAGACTGGCTAACGTGATTCGCGAGCAAGGAAGAGTGTTTCAAAGCTTGCTTTGGGGATGAGGAGACTGAGAACATACAGATTAATCCGATTAAGCCTTCCACCTGGTGCTTCGGGCCAAGGTACGTAAACAATACATAATAGAGGCTGGCCTGCAAGTCAATATGAGTTGAGTAGCTCCACAAGCGACAGCAAGGCATCCTAGTGGATAAAATCAAGTTTATGATTGCGCCATTGTTATGTCGACCAGTAAGACGGCGACCGTGACAATGGGCA